>NW_016107574.1:2160751-2172720 GCF_001604975.1 Cebus imitator | reverse complement strand
CATAACAATAATAACCTTGAATGCAAATTAATTAAATTTGCAACTTAAAATATATATATATATATATATATATATATATATATATATAATGACTTTAACATTGAGCCTTAAAACTAAGCAGGAGAAAGGCAAGGCAAGAGAAAAATGGATGAGATTTTAGCATGTGTATCTTGTCAAGTAGCTAAGAAAGGAGAGATAAATAATGAATTTAGGGAGACGAATGTCAACGTCAAAGACACTGAGAGCAATAAAAGTGTTCCATCCAGCCCCTACAGTGTAGCCTATGTTGTCTGAGGGCAATCGTGGGGTTTCTACTTGAGAGTTCAGTGTCCCCACAGGGATTATCAGGACTTGAGAGTTGTGGAAAATCTTCTGCAGAACACCAAATATGTTCCCAATAGAAAAAATTGTCTGGGGTTTGGCTCCATTTCTAAGCTAGTGGACAACCAATCTCTGAGGCAGTTGAAGGAGCCAAGATAAGCCTAAGAAAAGACTTGATCTAAGCAAAAATCTTTAGAATGACCTGTTTACAACTGTCAAGTAAGAAAAGTTTGTTCTTTGATTACCATTTCCCCAAACACCATAGCTGCAATTTGTCTGTCAAGGTGCCCAGAAGTGTCTTAGGCCCCTAACTGGTGGTTTTAATATACTTTCGTCAAAAGTCCCATTGCCCCATAACTTATTCTCAGCTGTTGGAGAATATAAAAGATCTGGTAATTAAACTCCTATTGAGTTTTAATAGCTGATAAAGCATCCTACCTTTGGTCTTCATATTTGCCTTTAACATACAGGAATTAGAGCCACTGCTATGAAGATGTAGAGAGGAATATTTCAGAAATTGGGGTGGGGGACCGGGGTACCATTTGTGTCATGGAGAAAAACTTTCAACTTCTCTCCACTTAGACTCAAAATACGGCCACTTCATGACCAAGAGATTTTCTCTCACTGCCTTAAGCACACATAAACACACACATGAACACATATATGCACACTTATACATACATGTGAACATGTACACACGTGTAGATGCACATTTACAGCAAACAAAGGCCTCGCTAGGGACTCTAATCAATCCTTTCTCACTTCATAGCATGTGATCCATTCTGCCTGATTTTTCTCAGGAATATCTGTTCTAACATTATACAGTAGAGCTTTCCTTCCCAAATAATTTTTTTCCCAAAAGCCTAAAAATTATTTGAGAAAAAATTACATTGTACATTAAATAAAATAATTTGCTTCCCAGACAGATTTCAGACTTCAGGTATTCTTAAGCTGATACTATATAATGAAGTAATTGTGTAATTAGGAATGCATTTGTCAAGTAGATCGTTATTATGCTTAGAACATGAAAAAATGGCTTCATAAGAGAGAAATAAAAAGATGATACTAAGAATTTTAATGGATCAAATGAAAGCTTTAAGTTTTATTGGATAAAACTAAATGAGCCTAACTAGAATTGGTTTTATGGGTCTGTACGTCCATTTTAAATAGGGTCAGATAATGAGTTTGAGGGGAAGTCTGATCTGGCTGAATTCCCATTAATATCCTTTTGCAGCATTCAGTTGGCCATGACCCAAATCAAAGCCTGTCTGTTAGTGTTTTCCCTTCTCCTCCCCATCTTTCTCCAACATCAAACCCAGCTTGCCGTAGACAGTTTACTTATTTTTATCTCCATCTCCACCCTAGTCAAAAACACTCTCCTCTCTTGCCCTGAACTAATCCAACAACCTCCCAGTCACTTAACACACCCATTCTTTTTTCTTTTACTGTTGTGCTTTTTATTGAAGTGAAGTTCATGTAACATAAAATTAGCCATTTTAGACTGTAAAATTCAGTGGCTGTTAGAACATTCATGGTACTATGCAACCACTATCTATATCAAGTTCCAAAACACTTTTATCACTGCCGAAGGAGTACACAATACCTATTCAGAAGTCAGCCCGTGTTCTCTCCTCCCCCAGCTCCTGGCAGCCACCAATCTTCTTTCTTTCACCATTGATTGGCATATTCTGTATATTAAATATAAATGGAATCATAAGGTATGTGACTGTTTATGTCTGGCTGCTTTCACTTAGCATAACATTTTCAAGGTTCATCTACATTGTACAAGTATAAATACTTCATTCCTTTTTATGGTGATGAATATTCCACAGTTTGCATCTACTGCAATTTGTTTATCCCTTTATCTCTTGACAACCATTTGGATTCCAAGAAATCTACTTTTGGGCTATTGTGACTAGCACTTCTATGAACATTCTTGTACATGAATTTGTTTGAGTGTCTTTTTCAATTCTTTTGGCTATATACCTATGAGTGAAACAGCTGAAATATGTGGTAATTCTATGTTTAACTTTTTGGGAAATCACCAAACTGTTTTAGACAGCCACTATACCATTTTCATTCTCATAAGGAGTAGTTAAGAATTCTAATTTCTTCATATCTTGTTAACAATTGTTATTTTCTGGATTTTGACTTGTTTTATACATTATAATACTCATCCGAGTGTGTGGGAAGTAGTATCTCATTGTGGCTTTAATTTGCATTTTTCTAGTGACTAATGATTTTGAACATCTTTTCATATGTATATTGGACATTTGTATATCTTCTTTGGAGAAATGTTTATTCTTTACCCATTTTTTAATTGGATGATTTTTTTCCCTTAACTTGTAAGAGTTCTTTATATATTCCATATACTAGACCCCTATCCACATATGATTCGCAAATATTTTCTCTCATTCCATAGGTTGTCTTTTCACTTTCTTCATAATATTCTTAAATGCACCTAGGGTTTTTTGTTTTGTTTATTTGTTTGTTTCTTGAGATGGGGGTCTTGCTCTGTCTATCAGGCTGGAGTGTAGTGGTACAATCATAGCTCACCGAAGCTTCCAACTTCTGAGCTCAAGTAATCCTCTCTCCTAGTCAAGTAGCTAGGACCACAGGTGCACACCACCACACTCAGCTGATTTATTTTTTGATTTTTATTTTTGTGGAAATGGAGTCTCACTTCCTTGCCTAGGCTGGTTTCAAACTCTTGACCTCAATCAATCCTCCTGCCTTGGCTTCCCAAAGCACTGGGATTACAAGCATGAACCAGTATGCTTGGCTCATTTTTTTAAATGTTTGTTTTACGTTTGTTTTGATGATATATAATTTATATTATATATTTTTCTTTTGTTGCTTATGTTTCATATGTCAAATTTAAGAATCCATTGCCCAATCAAAGATCATACAGGTTTGCCTCTATGTTTTTCTCCAGGAGTTTCACAGTTTTCACTCTTACATACAGATCAATAATTCATTTTGAGTTAATTTTTGTATGTACTGTTAAGTGGGGGCCCAAATTCATTCTTTTGTATTATGTGAATATCGAGTTTTCACAGCACCATTTATTAAAGAAATTATTCTTTTCTCAATGAATGGTCTTGGCACCCTTGTGAAAATCAATCAGGCATAGATATATGAATTTATTTTGGGATTCTGAATGCTCATCCAATGGTCTGTTTGTCTATCTTTATGCCATTACCATACTTTTTCAATCACTATAGCTTTGTAGTAGGTTTTGTAATTGGGAAGTAAGAACTTTCCAACTTTGTTCTTCTTTTGAATATTTTCTGCCTGTTTGGAGTCTTTTGTAATTTTGTTTAAGTTTGAGGATCAGCTTTTCCAAAATGGGAATCCACCAGAATCATGAAGGGTGTCACAGATCCCAGGGAGGAGAACGTGGGCAAACAACCCCCATGACAGCATTCAGCTGATAAAAGTGAGTGAAGTCCCAGTACGTAAGAGAGGCAAAGTATCCCTCTGTGACTCGCCTTTCCAGTGGGCATCTGAGCAATCCAGGCTGAGTGGAAGCGAAACATTGGGTACTGATGGACACAAACATGACAACAATAGATCCTGGGAACTACTAGGTGGGAGAACAAGAGAGGGAGGAGAGGGTTGAAAAGTTAAGTGTTACGTACTATGTTCAGTACTAGGGTGACAAAATCAATTGCACTTCAAATGTCAGCATCACAGCATATGCCCAGGTAACAAATCTGCACATGTATCCCCTGAATCTAAAATAAAAGTTGAATTTTAAAAAACACAAGATTATTTCTATATAAGATCATGTCATCTGTGAATAGAAAAGTTTTATTTCTTCTTTTCTAATTTGGATGCCTTTTTAAAATTCTTTTTGTTCTGGCTAGCTTTTCCGGTACAGTGCTAAACTGAATTGGTCAAAGTGGGCATTCCTTTCCTCTTCTTACCTTGGAATAAATGCTTTCAGCGTTTCATTATTAAGTGTAATGTTAACTGTGGGCTCATCCTAAGTACTTTTTATCATGTTGAAGATCTTTTTTCCTTTATCATTTGTTAAGATAAAGTTGTGGGTTTTTGTTTTTGTTTTTGTTTTTGTTTTCCTGAAAATGGTGTGGATTTTGCCAAATGCTTTCTCTGTGTCAGTTAAGACAATCATATCACTTGTAACCTTGTGTACTAATGTGCAGTATTACATTGATTGATTTGCCTATTTTAAAATTCCTTTGGATCCCTGGGACAAATCCCACTTGGTCATAATGTGTTATCTTTTTAATATACTCTTGGTTTCAATTTACTAGCATTTTGTTGAGGATTGTTGCATCCATATTTATAGAATATATTGGCCTATAATTTTGTGTGTGTGTGATGTATTTTTCTGGCTTTGGTATCAGTGTAGTGCTGGCCTCATAAAAAGAACTAGGGAGTACTCCCTCTTCTATTTTTTGGAAGAGTTTAAGAGTTATTAGTATTAAGTCTTGGCATAATTGATAGAATTCATGAGGGAAGTCCTGGGCTTTTGTTTCATGAGGTTTTTTTCTTTATTGCTGATACATTCTCTTTACTTGCTATAGAGCTGTTCATATTTCCTATTTTTTTCTGGGATCTATTTTGGTAGTTTAATGTGTTTTAGAAGTGCGTCTATTTGGACACCTTGGATACCTAATTTGTTAGTGTCCCTTGTTCACAGAATTATCTTATGATCCTTTTAAAAAGTGAGTAATGTCCTCACTTTAATTTTCAACTTTATTTATTTGCATATTTCTTCATTTTTTTCTAAATTGTCTAGCCAAAGAATCAATTTTGTTAATCATTTCAAAGAAGGAATCTTCAGTTTTGTCAATACTTTCTATTTTATTCTCTAATTTCTTTAATCTTTATTATTTCTTTCTACTGGCTTTGGATTTTATTTGCTCTTCATTCATAATTTCTTAAGTTATAAAATTAGTTGATTAAGATCTTTCTTCTCTTTTAGTAATCATCTACATCTGTGACTATCCCTCTGAGCACTGATTTTATTACATCCCATAGGTTTTTGTATAGTTTATTTCTGTTTCCATTTGTCTCATTGTATTTTCTAATATTGTTACAATTTCCTTTTTCAACCCACTGATTGTTTAAAAGTAGCATGCTTAACTTTCACATATTTGTAAGTTTCCTGCTTTTCCTTCTGTTGTTTATTTCTAGCTTTATTCCATGTGGCTGAAGAAAGTATTTTGATGTTTTCAATCTTTCCTCTTTGTTGAGATTTATTTATGACCTAACATATCCTGGAGAACGTTCTATGTACACTTGAGAATAATGTGAATTCTATTATCTTTGGGTGGAGTGTCCTGTACATGTCTGTTAGGTGTATTGGTTTATAGTGTTGTTCAAGCCTGCTACTCCTTTTTTTATATTTTGTCTACTTGTTCTATGCTTTAATGTGGAGTAATCACGTCTCCAAATATTATTGTAGAAATGTCTCTCTCTTTCTTCAATTCTATTAATTTTGGACTTATTTCCTTTGTTAGTTGTTTATTTATAATTATTACATCTTCTGGTGTATTGATACTTTTATTGGTGCATAATGTCTTTCCTTGTCTCTTGTTATAATTTTTAAGTATATTTTGTCTAGTTTTAACTTAAAGTATATTTTGTCCAGCGTCTATAACCACTCTTGCTCTCTGTGGTTGTTCTTAGCACAGATTAACTTTTTCAACCTTTTAATTTCAACTTATTTGTGTCTGTGGCTCTAAAATGAATCTCTTATAGAGAGCATGTAGTTGAATTGTGGTTATTTCTGTTTTTTACCCATACTGCCAACTTCTGACTTTTAATTGGAAAGTCTAATCCATTTGCATTTATTTCTTTCCATAATTGTTTATCTCTTTCCTTTTTAAAAAAACTTTCCATACGTTATTGAGGTATAGGTGGGATTTGGTTACATAGGTAAGTTCATTAGTGGTGACTTGTGCGATTTTGGTGCACCCATCACCCATATATACACTGCACCATATTTGTAGTCTTTTATTTCTTGCCCCCCTCACTCTTTCCCCAGAGTGCATTGTATCATTCTTATGCCTTTGTGTCCACGTAGCTTAGCTCTCACATATCAGTGAGAACATATAATGTTTTGTTTTCCATTCCTGAGTTACATCTATATAATAGTCACTTTCCTCTTGCTTTATTTCTTCTTTTCTAAGAAGATTTTTCCTTTGGTTTGATATAGTTTTATTTAAAATATGTCATATGTATTGCTGTAGATTAGAGTTTATTCTTTTTGGAATTGATTGAGTTTTTTGGATGTATAGATTTATCTTTTTAAAATTACATTTGCAAAGTTTCAGTCATAATTACTTCACACATTCTTTCTTCTTTCTCTCTCTGCTCTCCTTCTGAGGCTCTAATTCCCAAATTCATTCTTGCACCCTCCAATTTATTCTTCGCACTGTGGTTATGTCAGAGAACGACCAATTTATGTGTATGTATGTATATCTATAAATGTGTGTGTGTATTTAGAGAGAGAGAGTCAGAATTTATTTATTCATTTTTACTTATTTATTTAACTTTTAAGTTCAGGGTAGTACATGTGCAGGTTTGCTATATAGGTAAGCTGCATGTCACAGGGGTTTGTTGTACAGATTATTTCATCACCCAGGTAATAAGCATAGTACCCAATAAGTCTCTTTTAATCCTTTTCTTCCTCCTACCCTCCGCCTCAAGTAGACCTCAATGTCCATGGTTCCCTTCTTTGTGTCCATGTGTTCTCAATGTTTAGCTACCACTTATAAGTGAGAACATGCAGTATGTGGTTTTCTGTTCCTTTGTAAATTTACTTAGGATAATGGCCTCCAGCTTCATCTATATTGCTGCAAACAAACAACATGATTTTGTTCTTCCTTAAGGTTGCTTAGTATTCCGTGGTGTATATATACCACATTTTTAAAAGTTCAGTCTACCATTGATGTGCTTCTAGGTTGATTCCATGTCTTTGCTGTTATGAATAGTACTGCAATGAACATTACGATAGAACAATTTATATTCGTTGGGTATATATTCAGTAATGGGATTGCTGGATTGAATGGTAATTTTGTTTTAAGTTCTTTGAGAAATCACCACACTGCTTTCCACAATGGCTGAATTAATTTGCATTCCCACCAACAGGGTATAAGCATTCTCTTTTCTCTGCAACCTCACCAGCACCTGTCGTTTGTTGACTTTTTAGTAATAGCCATTCTGACTGGTGTGGGATGGTGTCTCATTGTGGTTTTGATTTGCATTTCTCTAATTTTAGCAATGTCGAACATTTTTTCATGTGCTTGTTGGGCACACATATATCTTCTTTTGAAAACTATCTGTTCATGCTTTTTTTAATGGTGTTATTTGGTTTTGATTTTTTAATTTAAGGTTTTTATAGATTCTGGAAATTAGATCTTTGTTGGATGCACAAATTGTGAATATTTTCTCCCATTCTGTAGGTTGTCTGTTTACTCTGTTGATAGTTTCTTTTGCTGTGCAGAAGCTCCTTACATTAATCATGTCCCATTTGTCATTTTTTTTTCTCTCTCTCTCACTTGCTTTCAGCATCTTCTTCATGAAGTCTTTGCCAGGGACCATGTGTAAAATGGTATAGCCTAAGTTTTCTTCTAGGGCTTTTATAGTTTTGGGTTTTACATTTAATTATTTAATTCATCTTGAATTGACTTTTATATATTGTGTAAGGAAGGGGTCCAATTTCTTTCTTTCTTTTTTTTTTTTTTCAAGAAATGCCTGAAACTAGGTAATTTGTAAGAAAAGGGGTTTAATTGACTCACAGGCTATACAGGAAGCATGGCAGCATCTGCCCAGTTTCAACAAGTCGCCTTTAGAAGTGCTCTCCTTGTCACCCCTTTCCTATGGCATTTGCATATGCTGTTGCTTTGCCCTTCAGGCTTTTTGTTTTCCTAATTCCACCACTTCTTTTATATGACTATATCCATTCATTCTTCAGATGTCAGCTTAGTCATTACTTTCTCAGAGAAACCTTCTCTGAAACCCTGTCCAGATCTCATGTCTATTTCCACTGATAGCACCATCAATCTTCCTTTGTAGCACTTAAGTAACTTGAAATTTTATGTTAAATTCTTTTTTCTAAATGTTTTTCTCCCTTTATAGATGAGAAACTCCATCAGAGCAGGCTCCACTTCTGCTTGTGCTAATCATTCTGTTTCTTCTACCTATCATGTTGCCTGGCACAAAGGAATATTCACAAATAGCCAATGAATAAATGAGTATCAGGTTAGTCATTGCCTTCTCATGAGAGAAGATAGTACACTATCTTCCTAGTGTACTGATCTCAAAGAATGCATACACTGCCTTTCTACTATACATCTATTTCTATAAGAGCTTAGGCATATAGTATAGGAAGAGGATAATTATTCCTTGCATCACCAATATATCTCAGACCGCTCTTGGTAACTCTTATTCTATTTTTTGTTTATTAGGTACATTTTTCATTGAAATTTGTTATACACCAGGCAGCATTCTAGCTACTGCAGAGACATATGTGGGGGGAAAAAAACCTCAGTCCTTTTTATACTGAACATTTGTTATTCTTTTTTGTTGCCCAGTGCTGAATTTTTTTCTTAAGTTGGGTAATTCTTCATTTCTTGTGTCAATCATGTAAGATGAAAATGCTGAATACTTACCTCCTCACCCTGCATTAATGTTAGAATGTGGCATTTGACCTAGACTCTGCTAATCCAAGGCACCCACACTGAACTTGGATTTCAAAGCTGGTGAAACAATGAAATAGGACTATTGAAGATCCTATTCTGTTAAGGCTGATGGGAAGAGTGACAGACATAGCCACACCCAGTATCCAGAGGCAGTGCTGTTCACAAACCAAGTAGCCCCTTTAAGTGCCTTGGAGCAGAGGTGTCTTCATGTGATTGGTTTTATGCATGATATGGTCATTTTTCCTGGTGTTGTTACATTCATTCCTTGTTCTCTAGCCTGCTATAGATTCTGCAAGCTGCCAATATTCTTCAATAAATGCATTTTCTGCTATAATTATGAAGAGACAGTTACTTTCCTTGGAATTGAGAAACTTCATAGATACAGTGCCCTCATTGCAAAAGATTGACATATGATGATTGCATGTGGGCCAAACTGGACTACAGCCATGCTTATTCATTTGCATATTGTTTATGGCTGCCTAAAGCTATAATAGCAGAGTTGGGTCAATTCAGAGACCAAAGGTCCCACAAAGCCTAAAATATTTACTGTCTCACTCCTTACAAAACGAGATTGCAATCTCTGCCCTAGAAATTATACAATTAACATGCTATTGTAACATAACATAATTTAAGCTTTTATATTATTTTTCATGTCTACTGTCTTAAGGTGATACATTTTATAAGTAAGTTACCCCAACAATTTTCAGAAATATTAATGGTAAGACATAGTTCCTTGGGCAATGCACTTGTTACATGAAATGAAATTTTATTTGTTTCAAATTTGTCTTAATGAGGGAGGCTTTTGCCATAGGGACAGAAAAGTCAGTGAAGAAGTTTGTTTTCTCTTAGTCTTGACTTTGGTATAATCATAGATCCTGAGGATCATAAGAAGCCTTATAATTAACCTAAATTAATGATGATCTAATGCTTGAATCTTCTTCACACTAAGTGACCACCATTTCTTTACATTTCTTCATTGATAATGCGTATATTCTCAAGGAAAACTAACCTCTTGTGAAACTCCGTCCCAAAAAAAAAAAAAACTAACCTCTTCTGGTAAGCCCTGATTGAAACTAGGCTTGGTATTAAGTCAAAATCTGTTTGAATTCGCCAGGTCCCCAAAAGAATAGATTTCATTCATTTCCCATATTAGTGTGCTTAAGTATTTGACAACAATGCTATCTTCCTGACTCTTTAAAAATTGGAACAACAGAACATTGTAAGAGATTTATCAAAGCTGTCTGAGGATTTTTATCCGTATTTCCTCATTAACATCTCACAGTGACACTCGTAGGAGGATAGTGTTATCATCCCTCTTAGACAACATTTCCAGTCCAAGTTCACAGCTGGTAAGTGGTGTAGTTGAGCTTCTAATGGCTTTCCATTATGGCAAACAACATTTTGAGTTAAATCACATAGATTTTCCATATGGCAATCAATATTTTGTATCTTCACAAGCTTTCCTTTTGCCATGGCAATGATATCTCTCGACATTTGTCTTTCCAAGCCAGAGAGATTCCCACATGCACAATTACCTTGTTTTTATTTTATCATGTTTTTATCTGACAACTAGAAACCCCTTCACCTTCCATCCATTGCTTCCACTTCAAGCAGGCCCTTTGAGTTGCCCCTCCCACATCATTTTAATGTTTCTGCTGTCATTGTTATGCCCCAAATGCAGTGTCTACAGTGTCAAATAATACTGTCACTTACTAGTTGTGAGATTTTTGGCAATTATATTTTTGACCTATGACTTCACAATTGCTTCTCACTTTCTGTGCCTTAATAAATTTTATATTATATCTATGCCCAATTATAGTGAGGGTTAATTAAATCTTATATAAAATACTAAAGAATAAGAGCCAAACACATCATTATTACTCTAAGTACACTTGAAAATATAACCACATATTTCCTATAGATGTCTCTGTTAGAAGAAAAACTTCCAATGCTACAGTAGTGAAAATAAGGAATTGACATAAACAATCTAGCATCAAAATTTATTTTTATCTTCTTATTGGAAGAGCAATTTAAAGTTTTGAAAAACAACTTGAAGATGAAGTACATATAAAATTCACTCCACACATCAAGCCCATTCAATTAGATTCAGTACAGAAAATTTTCTTCATTGTGGAAATAAACAAATATAGGGAAAAGTTCTCTTATGTATCAAATATATATTTTTATCTAATCCTATGGAGGAGAAGATTCTCTACCAGGGCCCAAAAAGTCCTTCTGACTGCACAAGGCATTGTGCAAGATGAGATAATTTGTAAATGCAGTTTCATTTAAGAAAACAAGAAAATCTTGACAACCAGAAAATGGCCAAAACTAAACACTCTTTAATATACTGAGATTTAGATTTTATTACTAGGTTGAAAATTAGGTAACACTAACAAGGTGACTGTGGGCAATTTGTTTAATTGCTATAAGCCTCATTTTCCTTATCTATAAAATGTTGAGATCTACCCCATTTCTTGTGAGAGTAAAATAAATAAATTTTTTTTAAAAACCCTGCATGAAGCCCAAAGGCAAGTACTCAGTAATTGGTAGGTATAAATAGGGACTAGTAACATATAGTAGTCACCATGGTTATATGTCTTGTTGGCAGTATAAACAAATTATTTCACTCAATTAATCTGTACCTGTTTTCAAATAGAGATATAATTATATTACTTACTACCCACTCAATTAATCTGTACCTGTTTTAACATCTTGAAAATAGAGATATAGGGCCGGGCATGGTGGCTCAAGCCTGTAATCCCAGCACTTTGGGAGGCCGAGGCGGGTGGATCACGAGGTCAAGAGATTGAGACCATCCTGGTTAACATGGTAAAACCCCGTCTCTACTAAAAATACAAAAAATTAGCTGGGCATGGAGGTGCATGCCTGTAATCCCAGCTACTCAGGAGGCTGAGGCAGGAGACTTGCCTGAACCCGGGAGGCGGAGGTTGTGGTGAGCCGAGATCG
>NW_016107574.1:2109894-2160715 GCF_001604975.1 Cebus imitator | reverse complement strand
GAAACTCCGTCTCAAAAAAAAAAAAAAAAAAGAAAATAGAGATATAATTATACTACTTATTACCTAAGATAGTAAAGGAATTACACTAGGTAATATGTATAAAGCAACCAGAACAGTGTCTGCTGCATGGCGAGCATTTGGTAAATGTTGGTCATTCTCATCATTATCACTATTGTATCAAAAATACATTTTTCTCTTACTAGTGAATGCTAGCCAAATACTAAATCATTTTCAACAGTGATATTTTTATTTAAGTTGTAAGACGACATCAAGTAAAAGTTAAAACTAGTACTGAGAGGAAACGTACCTCTTTAAGATAAGTCACAATGTGACCTTGAACACCGTTTCCAGCACTGCTGTTGGTTCCTTGGCTTCCAAATCCCAGACACTGGCTTATTCGGTCGATCCCTTTGTTCTCCTCTGCTCAACATCGACACTGAGGCAATCATACAAAACTCTCAGAATAAAATGTTATGAATCAGTTAAAATAACCATTTCAGGCATTTTTAATATAAACGTTTCTAAATTGTGTTTTCCTAAATGGTATTTGATAGAAAAAAAATTAACATATGCGTGTATAATTATTTTTCATGGTAAATAAACTGTGTACATTGACTGAGTATGATAATCACACAGTCAAATCCCATTTTCTCAGATCTATCTATATGTCTTGGTTTCAGCTGCACAGGATGTCATCCAAGATGGTGAGATTTCTTTTACCTCTAATTGGACCGTGGCAGCCCACTTTATAGAAACTACAGCTATAATGTCCACTTTTCAAAAAGGTGCAAAATCATAGCATCACTTACATGGGAGATCATATAGACAACGAAGAGAATGGCTTACATGTCAACAAAACCAGCCATCTTTCCCTATTAAAGGTTTTATAGACAGCTGGGATGCAATTCAGATGTCTAAAATGCAAAACGGTGTGTTCAAAACCTTAATCCCAAAGGAACTGGCCATCAGTTTGGTCTCTTTTGGGTTTGGTCTCTTTTGGGTAATTTGTGATGGTTTTCTTTTTCATGACTTTCTTTTTCAAGCATGTGTTAAAAACTGTTTGTGGCTGTTTCAAGATCTGAATCTCCAATTTCATGTAATTGACTGGAGGCAAATACTGATTTTGAGTTCAGGATAAGGCATTATAGTCCTACCCTTTATTTTGATCTGCCACTAGTGTCTCTATGGGACTGGCTGATGGTTTCTATTTACTCTATTTCCTCACATATTAATTTATGCTCAAAATCATTTGCTCTAGGACATGTCTTATATTATGCAACTTTCTAAAGCACATCATATGTCCCAGTCCTCAGAATGCATGTATTTGAGAACTAAGGCTTGTGCTTACGAAAAATAAATTTTTTATTATCATGTGTGAATTGAATATCATTAGATGAGCCAGGGAACGACCAGCAGAGCTAAGTTACTAGAAAGATAGCCTGTAGCATTAGCTTTTCTAGGCCTAAATCCAAAATTTACTACTAATAAGCTGCGTGACCTCAGTAACTATGGGAGAACTTCTTAGTCTGGATGGCAAACTAGGGCATCTATGGACATTTTAAGATGGACTAGGAATTTGATAGATGAAAAGTAGGGAGCACTGTGTTACACGCAGAGAGGGTAGCTTGCACAAATAGTCTGAAGAGAGAAAAAGAATTTGGCAAATTCAAGAAGCACAGAAATGACATCACTGGGACTCAAAATAAGAAGCAGTAATGTGGCTGTAATTAAGGCTGCACAGATTCAAAGCAAAGTGCAGTCTATGGATATCTTTATAAGACATCATGAGGGTTTTGATTTATTTTTCTTTAAAAACAAATTATTAATTGGAGGTGACTGCTTGATAGATACAGGGTATTCTTGGAGGGTGATGAAAATGTTTTAGAACTAGATAGAGAAAATGATTACACACACTGTGAATACACGATATACGACGTGTCACTGAATTGTGTACTTTAAAATAATTTTTGTTATGTGAATTTCATCTCACTAAAAGGACATTTTAATTATTTTAAAAATTAATATATGTGCAAATGGTGCAGAATTTAAAATGTATGAAATGGTGTTCAGTAAAGAATTTTCATCTTATTCCTGACCTCTGCTTACGGCAGCCTTCCTCTTCAACACCTAAGTTATAAACACATTTTTGTTGGTTGTCTTTCCAGATGTATTTGATATGATATATACAACCATGCATCATTTAACGATAGAAATACATTCTGAGAAATGCATCTTTATGTGATTTTGTTATTGGGCAATCAGTGTACTTACGCAAACCTAGATCGTACAACCTACTACACACCTAGGGTATATGGTATAGCCTATTGCTTCTAGGCTACAAACCAGTATAGCATGTTAGTGTACTAACACTATAGACAATTAGGACACAATAGTAAGTATTTGTGTATTTAAATGTATCTAAACACAGAAAAGTCACAACAAGAATATGGTATAAAAGACCAAAAAAAGGGAACACCTGTATAGGGCCGCTCCACTATAAATCTTACAGAACACTGTCACATATGCAGTCCATCATGGACAACATATATATGTATATGCTGCATGACAACCTTTTGGTCCATGATTAAATGCATATGTGTTGTTTTTCTCATCCAATTGATAGCATTCCATACATACTCTTCTTTTCCTTGCTCCTGTTATTTAATAGTCATATTACAGATCGTTCCATGGAAGTATACAGAGCGCTTTCTCAGTCTTTCCAGGGGCTTCATTGTACAACTGTGCAGTTCCAATTGCTAAATATTTCAACTACTTCTAACCTTTTGCCTTTGCAAAAAAAAATTATCACATACTTCTAAGTTTTCACATTTGCAAGTATTTTTCTGGACTAATTATATCTTTCTATTTATTCTTCTGTTTTTTAGCAGATACCGGGCTAAAACTCTCTACTCTTAGCAATAACGAAATTGTTGTTGTTTTTATATTTCCTCTCCGCTGCTCTGCCTCATCTACCACCTGATGTTCGTGGATTATGAGGTTTTTGTACTGATTACGTTTAAACATTTAGGCATGCTTACAGCTCTATTATTTGATTTGCCAGCTTTAAGGGCTTTTAATTTTAAGCTACACAGCTTTCTGTACTACCTCCTATCTTTCTTCTTCTCATCCCAGCTTTACTCTTTTCTTTCCATTTTTTCAGGGATTATAGATTATTTATATTCTATTCTATTAATATAGTCTCCACCCTTATTTCAGCCACTTCTCTCCTGATAAAATGAAGCTTCACCATACCTTCCTTATTCATCTCTTCATCAGTTGAAGTTTACCTTTTAGAATCTTCTATAATAGAAAGTTACATTCTAGACTCACTGGAATTCTCCTGGAGTTCTTGTGTAGTTAGAGATGTCCGTTTTGTTTATGAATTGGATAACAGAGTACAGGAATAAGATACTTAGCCCTCTCTTCCTTTTTCTCTATAAATGTACCGAAAGGAGAGAAAAAAAAAAAAAAAAGGAGGAAAAAAAAAAAAAAAAAAAAAAAAAAAAAAAAAAAAAAAGGAGGACAGAAACAGGAAAAACAAGTGAAAACAAGCCCCTAACCTGCTCCTTCCTCCTACTTCAGTGGGTCCAACGATGCTCTCACTGCCACCTAAGCATAACATTCTCAGTATTCCCAATCAGAAATTATCGGATTCCTCTCAGGGTGTGTGACATGTACTCTGAAGAACTTTGTTTTACCAGTTTTGCCATGAACATATTAACATAGATAATGCTTAGCTCTGAGCATTATCTCTGTATTCTCTCATATTCGTTTTTCCCTATTAGACTGTAAGTGTTTTGGGAAGTCATTTCTAAAATGTCGTGATTCACATTACACATGTCATCTTGTTTTTTTTTTGTTTGTTTTTTTTTTTTTTNTTTTTCTTGTTTCCTAATAGCCTAATAGAGGTTTACTTGATATACAAAAAAACTGCACATAAAGTGTACAATTTGATGATTTGACATATGTAAACACCCACGAAATAATCAACCACAATCAAGATAGTTTTCTTGTGACTATTAACCCAGTACTCTCTTTTTTTGACAGCCCCCCTTTATAATTCTTTTCCCTTACCTTTCCAGGAGATCCTTACTGATCTGCTGTCATATAGATTAGTTTGCATTCTTTTGAGGTTTTATAAGTCAGGTCACGCAGGATATATTCTTTTTTTGTCTGGATTCTTCATCTATTGTAATTATTTTGAGATTTGTTCTTGTTGTTGCATGTACCCATAGCCAAACCATGTTGCTTGCTGAGCAGTATTCCCTTGTACAGGTACACTACAGACCCTTTATACATTCAACTGTTGATGAACATTCAAACTGTTTACTGTTTTGAGTTACTACAGAGCTGCCATAAACTTTTTGTTTGAGTCTTGCATAGACATGTGCTTTCTTTGTTTCTGGTATTATACCTAGGAGTGGAATGGAGAGAGCATATGTAAGAGTATGATTAGCTTGTTAAGAAGCTCCCAGTCTGCCACAGTAGCTGTACCAATTTCACGTTCCCAGTGGCAGTGTATGAGGGCCCCAATTCTTCCATACCCTTGCCAATAATTGGTATGATTGGCCTTTTTAAAATTTTGACAATTATAATATTTGGCAATATTATAGATTTGGCAAATATCTCCCATGTAATATTGCCAAATATTGAGCAATAATGATAATCATTTTATGTGCTTATTATTTATGTGCTTATTTGCCTATATATCTTTTTTGAGGAAGTATCTATTGAATTATTTCATCCAATTTTTATGAAATTGTTTTCTTATTATGCTTTAAGGTTTCTTTAGGTGTTCTGAGTTTTAATCAGAAGTATGATTTGCAAATATGTTTTTCCAATGGACTGTTTTTCATCATCTTACTAGTGTCTTTTAAAAAGCAAATTTTTAAACATTTTTTGACAAAGGCCAATTTAGCAATTTTTTTGGATAATTTTTTTGTTGCTGTGCCTAAAAAGTATTTCACTACACTAAGGACACAAATCTTTCTCCTATGCTTTCTGTATATGTTTTATAGCTTTAGGTTTTGAATTTAGGTTTATGATCAATTGTTAGTTACTTTTCCTATGTAAAAAAAAAGGAATGGGTTGACACTTATTTTGTGCATATAGGCATCCAATTGTTGCAGCATTATTTGTTGAAAAGAATATCCTTACTCCACTGATATATCTTTTTTAAAATCATTTAGTTGACCACCCTTCCAGTTACTTGAAAACCATTGCTTCACATACATTGTCTGGTATTTTTGGTCATTTCAGGTTGGACAGCAAGCAGATTCTGGTCATTCTATCTTAACTGGAAATGGGAGTCAGGATACAGTTTTCAAATTGGTTTTTCCCACTTGATACTGGCTTTATAAACTTGGGCATTATCGTGATTTCCATGTTGCAAATTTATAAACTAAAATTTAGGAGAGTTAAGAAATTTGCCAATGCATAGAGTTGCAGTGATTGAATGGGATAAGCTTGCAAAACCCACAGCATAGCATATGACAATTACATAGCAGATTGTAAGAGATTTAATTCATGTATGATTATTTATTAATTTAACTCTACTATCATAACAACTGTCCCTTTTTAAGATAGTCAACATTTATCAATTTCCCTGGGTAACTCCCTATTTTTATTTCCTTACCCAACACAGTCTGGAGAGTGTTCTCTCAGCACGATCAGAGGGGCCTATTTGCACTCCCAGCATCAGCTACAGATTTTCTGCACCTCTCAGAAACCTGTGAGCTTCATTCTTTAGATGGTAAATTACTGCTCCTGGAAAGTGACAGGTGACTGCAACATTTTACCAACATAAACCGTAAAAATAAAAGAAGGCTTAGAGAAGAAGGTTTGGAGAAATCATAAATACACATTTCAAGTAGGCTGTGTTTGCCCTATTGTCCCAGATAAGTGAGTAAATGCTAAAAAAAATAAAAATAAAAATAAGTAGCTTCAGTTAATGAAACAGAGTATTAGCAAAATAGAACTGTTCTCATTATTTGTCATATAAAGGAGTGAATCTGTTACTTTTGAACAGTTTCATTTCCCAAAACCGTTGTTTTGTTTATAAAAAATAAAGTTCTTAGATGGGTTGTAAAATGTTATCTTTTCATCTCTGAAACTCTTCCAACAGCAGCTTGATTGTATTACATAAGGATATTGGGGGCTTATTTCATGAGATGATTTATGTAAGATTTCACTGGCATTTTAGATCAGCGCTCTGAGCTGAGCCCCCAAGATGTCTATGTAACAAACTGAAGTTGAATTCTGTGTGTTTTAGTGAAGCAGGGTATATAGCAGTAGAAACCCAGAATTTCAGGCTTTGGAAACAAGAATATTGGGCGTCAGGGTTGTTTTTTGTTTGTTTTTGAGACAGAGTCTCACTCTACCACCCAGGCTGGAATTCAGTGATGCAATCTCAGCTTACTGCAACCTCTGCCTCCTGGATACAGCCCATCCTTGTGCCTCAGCCTCCTGAGTAGATGGGATTACAGGCGTGTGTGACCACACTTGGCTAATGGAAACAAGAATATTTGTTATAGTAGAAAACTCATCCAGCTGTCTTTCTCTTTCACCCCATCTCTTCACAGACAAACTTGTAAAAAGAGTTTTCTCCCTTTCTCAGTCTTCATCTCTTCCCTGACCACTCACTACCGCCCCTTGTGGATTCATTCTGTAAGATTGTCAGGGCTCTCCATATCACTAAACAAATGTATATATTTTAGACATCATCTAACCTGACTTATCACAAGAATATTCCACTGTGACCAGTTCTACTTAGAACATTTGGTCCCTTTGTTTCTATGACCCACATTGTACTAACTTTCTTTTCTTTTCTTTTTTCCTCTCTTACCTTTCTTTATCAAATTTCTTTTTAGATTCATCTTCCTGTAACCTCAATCATTAAATGCTGCTGGGGGTGAGCCTTGGGTCTATTTTCTTGTCAAACTTTGCACTCCTCCTGAAGGATCTCTGACACCCAGGGCTTCCCCAGCCTTCCGTGTGCAGGTGACTCACCCTCCTTCCCCCTGAGCAGTGGCCTCCCTTAACCAGCTGTCCCCATTGGCATCTCCACATAACATCTCAAGGGAATCCCATACTCATCGCATCCAGGTACACACTGAAACACAAGAGTTCCTAAAAGAATAAAGCAAGTCTGACGTGTTATTTCCATTTCTGCAGCCTGAAACCAACACTTAATAGTTTCTCATTGCTCCTAATAGAAAAATTAACATGATTCCCAGAAGCCTGCATAATCGAGCTACTGCTGTCTCTCCAGCCTCATCGAACACCACACTCCCCTGTTTCTCGTTGCTTCAGACACACCAACCACACCTCTGTGCTCTATGCCCCTCACATTTGTCCTCACTACTACCTGCCATGGGACCTTCTGCCTGACCCACTTTCCTCCTCCCTCCCCGGTCACCTCCTAGTTAGCTGGTGCTCTCCCTCCAAATCATGGCTCATGTGCCAACCTTCAGGGACACGTACCACAACCTTCAAGAAAAGGTTAATATATCCTGTCTTACGATCACATGATCCACTATATTCTGAATGTTATCATCGAATTTGTATTTGCTATTATCTGATTAACATGAGTCTCCTCTCAGGGTGAAAGCTCCATGATGGCAGAGGCAAATCCTGCCACACTCCCATGTATCCTCAGAACTGACACAGTGGATGATCCGTAAAATGTGTTGGGTGTATTGGAGAATCATAGACCAAGAGGCTTGGGTGCCAGTCCCAGTTCTGCATTTGTTGAACTTCATGACTTTGAGTGTAAAGAACTGCCACTTAAATGCAAGAGATATCTGTCTTTGTTAATGATATATACTAACACACTGTGCCAATCCTACGCACTGGAAAAACCCAATCCATTTGCTGATAAATCCTTTAAGCATGCTTTCACTTTCAAGAAGCCTAGATAGGAAAAAATTGATAGCAGTTTCATATTTCTTCTAACTCCCAAATCTCCTCAATTAGTGTCTGCAAATGCCACAATATTCAGTTTCCTATAACTGGGCTTTATGGCTGTTTTGATGGGGCAGATACCTGAGCCTTTCTGGGGATTCAAAAAGTATAGAAAGTATACCATTGGTTCTTATTTGGGGATGCTCAGTGCTTACCGCATCTGCTCTATGGATTGGAAAACTTAAAGGAAAGGCTTTAATTTGAACAAAGGTAGGAAAAGAGTTGACATTCAACTATAAGAGAGAGAAAAAAAATGCATCCCTGGTTAATACCTATGCAAATTTTAAGGCTTCACTGGCAATTATTCTGCCTTCCTGTACTGAATATATTGCTCTTACAGCACTTGTTTTTAGAACCAGTTGGCATATAATTTTTCTATTTTTTTGTTATAATTGAGAGTTACTAAGAATTACAGTGTCCCAAGTGAATGCTCCATTGCCACATCAGACTTTACTTATAAAACATATAGTCAAAAATAAAATTACTGAGAATTCTGTGACAGTAATTGCACAGCATTCAACCTCAAGGGTGGGGACCCCTTCTATGTATGGGAATAGGTGCAGCTGTGCACACCAGGAGCCAGCCCTGCCCTGGGCTTACAGGTGTCAGTGCAGCTAAGACAAGGTCAGAGGTTCCTGGACCACCACGAGACCTTACAGTCTGCATCCTGTATAAAATCAGCACTTGGCAACCCTCAATAAAAAATGGAATTGGATTAAATTGGAGAGATTGCCAATAAAACAGGAATAGTTAAGATCTGCTTTTTAGATCCCAGTAGTAATCGAAGCCAGACTTCCCTTTGAAATTCAAAAGGAAGAATTTTTGGTTCTTCTTTCACATTAATAGAAATAAGAAGATGAAGTATCAGATGTGCAGGTTTTAACATCAAATTTAATCCTTTTAAGCAGCAGCAGGCCAGACTGTAAGCACACCTCCCATACCCTCGAACCCCTCCTCCTTCACTTTGGCTCCCCCAGCAGGAAAACTCCACCTTTGCAGACGGACAGTTGCCCCATCTGAAGGCTGCACAACATTTGATGATCAGCATCCTTCATCATTTTCAGGGAATGACAGCAAAACAAAGAAAATGAAGTACTAAGAGCCTCAAACAACACCTTCTCATTGATGTGGGGCAGTCCCAGACCCCAGAACCACCCTTGATTTTCTTTGTTGTGATTACTAATTCCACCACTTTCCAGAGCTATGACAGGTCTAACAGTATCCATAAAAGGTGGACATCACAGAAGTGACTGGAAGAAACCTTTCTAGGGCTATCCCTTAGCCTTGGATCAGAAAGACCTGTGGATAAAACTGTGCTTACAATTTATGGGACTTCTCTTTGGGAAGAGACCGTATTCAGCCACACAGGAACTATAATCCAACCAACTCTCACAATGTGAGGACTCACTTCACACAAGAGTTAGTAATCACATTCCTGCAAAGTCAAGGGAGGTTTAGTTTTTATAAGCTGAATTTCGTTTTTAATGCAAAACAATTCAGAATTTCAGGCAAGCCTAGGATAAATTCTCTGCAAACCCAGACTTTCCTATTCTGGGAAGAGCCACAGCTCTCTGAAAGAAGTTGAGTAATGAGACTAAGTTTGGATTTTTATATTGAATTGGGGATGCCTATGGTTTTTCCTCAGAGTAGTTCTGCTCATTCTTATGGATGTGCTTCTTCTTTTTATATGGTGAGTGTTCATTTTGTTTTGTGGTCAACATGTTTCTTTCCTGAAATGCAGACTTTTAGGTTGGCATCTCTAATAATATCATACTAAATATTCAATGTAGCAAATATTCTATTCCAGATTATGGCCAGAGCAAATGGAGGGATAAACAGATACAATTACCACAAGATGTATCATACGCTAAGAGCAAAACAAAAAGGGTCCTATCATCAGGAATTTCCTGTCCACCATGTGCAGAAAGGAGGTTGTTTGCACCCTGGAAACACAGCAGAGATGTTAGTGCAAAATTACAGATGAGAGAAAGTAGGCTCTTAAATGCAGTTTCCTTGTCTATTAGAGTTAGTCTTAAATTTTATTTGTTTCTTATGGGATGTACTCATTTTCTATGGCTGCCATAACAAAGTACCACAGACTGGGAAATTTAAACAACAGAAATTGTTTTTCTCACAGTTCTGGGACTAGAAGTTTGAGATCGAAGTGTCAATAGGGTTTGTTTCTTCTGAGGCCTCTCTTCTTGACTTGTAGATGGCGTCTCCCCGTGTCTTCATATGGTCTTCCGTTTGTAACGGTGTCTCCAAATTTCCATTTCTTATAAACACTAGCCGTACTGAATTAAGATCCGCCTAATGACCTCATTTTACCTCAATTACCTCTTTAAGAACATTGTCTCCGTACACATTCTGAAGTGCTTGGAGTTAGGACTTCAACATACAAATTTTTGAAGAGATGCAATTCAGTTTGTAGCATGGAAGAATGATAAACATAAGAAAAAAACCACTTTCAGGGAAACTGTTCTGATTAATTGTACACATGCCAAAATTCAACTGTATTTGTAGAGAAAATTTTAAAACAGAGAAAAAACTTGTTTTCTTTCTGTAATTTCTATTTTAGAACATTGCTGCCATACAGTTAGGATTTGAACTAAAATGCGCCTCATTTTCTGCAGCTCACTTTGAGAGAAATGAAGAGTCTATTATGAAAGATGTCAAATAACCTTAATAGTAAGAGAGTTTCTTTATTCAACTCCTGCAATATGATTTTTCTTAGGTTTTTGCTTTGAGGAAATTTTCTGAAAATATTAAGGTTCCCATTAGTCAGTGGAGTCTAAGCAAAGCAAAAAAAAAAAAAAGCCTTTTCCCAAAAATTAATATATGAACTGATATATTTTCTGCCTTAAAGATATAATAAATTCCTACCAATGCTGCACACAAAGGAGAAAGCTAAGCAGTTGGCAGTTGGCATCAGAACTGGTTACAAATGAGCCCCTCATGATGTGATTTCCTCTCCTCATGCATGGCTGACATCATCAGCTGCAAGAGAAGCTTGAAAAATTCTTTGGGGCTCAGGTGGCTAATGAGCTGGCTCCATTGAAGCTGCTCTTGCATCTTGGAGTGATTGTGAGCCTTTCTGACCCTCTCACCTGAGTGAAATCTCCACTTTACAAGCTCTCGTAATACCCTGAACTTCCCCTTTGTAATACACATAACAGTTAAGAATATGCATTCATTGCCATGGGTAATTGATTGATTCCAACCCTATAACTAAACTGTAAGCTCCAGGACTTCAGGAACCATGCATGATACACTTACCTTTGTGACTCTTGTCAACCAGGCTAGGAGATATAAACTCTGGAAACCAGTAGTGGCAACCAGGCTCTGGACAGTTATTACTCTTGCTAAGTAAGAATAGAGTTTCAGATTTCAGCAAAGGGTTTCTTAATAATCCCTAGTTATAGAAACTTAAAAAGGCATTTCCTCTCTTCATGGGCCACACCTAACCTAAGCCAATAAATATGTACTGCAAAATTATTTATGTATGTAATAACGCACAAAAACTACACGTGCTTATAAATGCACACATATTTTAAAATCCTGAAAATGTCTCACATTTTATTTTCTTGTGTTGATTTTTCCCCTTTGAACAAAATGTTAAACTCCCAATACAGCTTTAATATTGAAGAAAGAAGCATGGCTTTATTTCTTATTCATTATCATCATTGTAATGTAGAATAATAATGAGGTTCATTAACCCAACACAGTATCGAGCACTTAGAACATGCACAGGAAATATTTATGGCATCTTATCTGACTATACAACTGGTGATAAAAATCCACAACAAGAAAATATGGCTAACGTTAAAGACTTCACTACCTTCCAGAAACTCCATTCACTCTCACTTGAATCTCAGACCCACATTTCTGCTAGGCCTCTCCATTTGTCGGCCAGCCAAATTTGGTCCACTGCCTGTTTTTATAAGCAAAGCTTTATTTGAATCAGCCGCACTCAGTCATTTACTCATTGTCCTATGGCTGCTTTCAAGCTACAATGGCAGAAATTAGTAATTGCCACTGAGGCCACCAATGACCCCAAAAGCCAAAAGTATTTGTCATCTGGCGCTTTACAGAGAAAATTTTGCCAGCATTTGGTCTAGAGTCTCTTCCAACTTTACACCCCCCATATCTGCTCTTTTCCTTCTTACATTCCAAAGCTCAATAAGTGATACATTTATCCAGTTGCACAATATTGAAATTTTAGAATTATCCCAGATTCCTTATCTCTATTTATCTATTTCTTATTGTGGTAAAATATAAAGCATGAAATCCACCCTCTTAACAAAAATTTAAGTGTTCCATACAATGTTTGTTAATCATATGCACATTGTTCTACAGCACATCTCTAGAACTTATTAACCTTGCATAACTAAAACTCTATTCTCTTCTCTCACTCATCCCATGTACCCAGAAGATCACCAGGCACAATGAAATCTACATCCTATTCACTTGTAAGTCATATTCTATTTCATGCCACTGCCTTTGCTCAGGTCCTCTTCCATCTCATCCAGATTATCACAGAAGCCTCTTGACTTGTCCACCTGATTGTATCCTCACCTGCCACCAATCCACTTATCCTGATTATACCAGAATAAGCTGTCTAAAATGCAAATGTGGCCTTCCCATTCCACAGATTGAAATAATTCATCTGCCTTCTTTGCTCTTCAAAAAAAATCTAGGCTCCACAGCACAGTGTGTGCTTTTTCTTTCTGTGTGATATATTTTGGCTGTGTCCCCACACAAATCTCACCTTGAATTCCCACGTGTTGTGGGAGGGACCTGGTGGGAGGTAATTGAATCATGGGGGCAAGTCTTTCCCATGCTATTCTCGAGACAGTGAATAAGTCTCACAATATCTTACAATTTTAAAAAGAGGAGTTATCCTGAACAAGCCCTCTTTTTTATTTTTTTTGTCTACTGCCATTCACATAAGATGTAACTTGGTCCTCCTTGCCTTCCACCATAATTGTGAGGCCTGCCCAGCCATGTGGAACTGCAATTCCAATTAAACC
This sequence comes from Cebus imitator, assembly GCF_001604975.1. Classification (NCBI taxonomy): domain Eukaryota; kingdom Metazoa; phylum Chordata; class Mammalia; order Primates; family Cebidae; genus Cebus; species Cebus imitator. The sequence goes on along the minus strand of NW_016107574.1, from coordinate 2,147,723 downwards.
TCTTTATTTTGTAAATTTCAGGTATGTTTTTATTGCAGTGTGAAAACAGACTAATACAGGAAATTGGTACCAGGATTGGGGAGCTGCTGAAAAGATACCTGAAAATGTGGAATAGACTTTGCAATTGGGTAACAGGCAGAGGTTGGAACGGTTTGGAGGGCTCAGAGGAAGACAGGAAAATGTGAGAAAGTTTGAAACTCCCTAGAGACTTGATGAACAGCTTTAACCAAAATGCTGATAGTGATATGGACAATGAAATCCAGGATGCAGTGGTCTCAGATAGAGATGAGGAACTTGTTGGGAACTGGAGCAATGGCGGCTCTTGCTATGTTTTAGCAAAGAGACTGGAGGCATTTTCCCTCTATCCTAGAGAGTTGTAAAACTTTGAAATTAATAGAAATGACTTACGGTATCTGGCAGAAGAAACTTCTAAGCAACAATGCATTCAAGATGTGACTTGGGTGCTGTTAAAAGCATTTCATTTTAAAAGGAAACAGAGCATAAAAGTTTGGAAAATTTGCAGCCTGAAAATGTAATAGAAAAGAAAACCCATTTTCTGAGAAATTCAAGCCAGCTGCAGAAATTTTCATAAGTAACAAGGAGCCAAATATTAACCCCCAAGACAATGGGGAAAATGTCTCCTGGGCATGTCAGATAGCTTCACAGCAGCCCCTCCTATCACAGGCCTGGAGGCCTAAGAGGAAAAAGTGGTTTCATTGGCCAGGCCCAAGGTGCCTGTGCTGTGTGCAGCTTGGGAACTTGGTGCCCTGTGTCCCAGCCATCCCAGCCATGGCTAAAAGAAGCCAATATAAAGCCTAGACCATGGATTTGTGGGGTGCAGCCCTCAAGCTTTGACATCTTCCATGTGTTCTTGAGCCTGCGAGTGCACAGAAGTCAAGTATTGGGGCTTGGGAGCCTCCACCTAGATTTTAGAGGATTTATGGAAATACTGAGTATCCAGGTAGAAGTTTGCTGCAGGGGTAGGGCTGTCATGGTCAACCTCTGCTAGGGTAGTGCAGAAGGAAAATTTGGGGTTGGAGCTCCTCCAAAGAGTCCCTACTGGGGTACTACCTAGTGGACCTGTGAGGAAAAGGCCACCATCCTCCAAACCCCAGAATGGTAGATCCATTGACAGCTTACACCATGTGCCTGGAAAAGCCACGGACACTCAACACCAGTCCATGAAAGCAGCCTGGAGGGAGGCTGTACCTTGCAAAGCCACAGAGGCAGAGCTGCTCAAGACCATGGAAACCCACCTCTTACATCAGCATGGCCTGGATTTGAGACCTGGAGTCAAAGGAGATCATTTTGGAGTTTTAAGATTTGACTGCCCTGCTAGATTCTGGACTTGCAGGGAGCCTCTGGCCCCTTTATTTTTGCTAATTTATCCCATATGAAACAGCTGTATTTACCAAATGCCTGTACCCCCATTGTATCTAGGAAGTAACTAACTTGCTTTTGATTTTAGAGGCTCATAGGTGGAAAGGACTTGCTCTGTCTCAGATGAGACTTTGGACTGTGGACTTCTGAATTAATGCTGAAATGAGTTAAGACTTTTGGGGGACAGTTTGGTAGACATGATTGGTTTTGAAATGTTAGAACACGATATTTAGAAGGGGTCAAGGGTGGAATGATATGGTTTGGCTGTGTCCCCACCAAAATCTCATCTTGAATTCCCATACGTTATGGGAGGGACCAGGTGAGAGGTAATTGAATAATGGGGGCAATTCTTTCCTCGTTCTACTCTCATGATAGTAAGTCTCATGAAATCTGATGGTTTTAAAAAGAGGAGTTCCCCTGCACAGGCTCTCTTTTCTTTTGTCTGCTGCCATGTGATATGTGCCTTTCACCTTCCACTGTGATGTTCCCTAGCTACATGGGACTGTAAGTCCTATAAACCTCTTTCTTTTGTAAATTGCTCAGTCTGAGGTATGTCTTTATCAGCAGTATGAAAACTGTGCCATTCTGTCATCTGCTCTGCTCCCTCACATCTCCCTGCTGCTGCATGGGTTACTTCCTTTGCCTAGGATGCACTCCTTTCAGTTTCCATGAGGAGGAAAGGGCCCAAGGAGGCTAAGAACAGATGCCTTGGACCCAGATAGCACAGCCTTGAACATCATGTCCATTACAGCTTAGCCTGTTTCCTTATCCATAAACTGGGCATAATTATCATCATCATGTGTATCTCATTATTGATATTGAGGGTATTAAATGTAGTACTGCTCACAGACCATGTAGCAGTAGAACTAGTGCCTCATGGGTCATGGCAGTAGAACTAGTGTCTCACTGAGAAGCACTCACATGGGTCAGATTTTGGTATTAATAGCTTTATTTGCTGGGTGTGGTGGTTCACACCTGTAATTCCAGCACTTTGAGAGTGGGTGGATCCCTTGAGTCTAGGAGTTCAAGATCAGCCTGGGCAACATGATGAAACTCCATGTCTACAAAGAATACAAAAATTAACTAGGCATGGTGGTGAGTGCCTTATCCTAGCTGCCAGGGAGGCTGAGGTGGAAGGATCACTTGAGCTTGAGAGATGATTGTTCCACTGCACTCCAGCCTGGTCAACAGAGTGAGGTCCTGTCTTAAAAAAATTGTATCATTCTTTCTTTATCTCTCTCACAAGCCTCTACTCATATTTCAAGACCACACATCTTCAAGAGTCTTCTCTGACTTGCCTTCCCATATCTCGGCCAATCTTATTCCCCTGTTATGCTTCCAACATAAACTGGGGATACCCTTATTTTAGCTTTTACTTCATTACACAATTTTCTGTCTCCACTCAGAAGACTATGAATATCTTCAGGGTAAGAACTGTGCCTCATTTTTCTCTGAATCCACAGTGCCAGTGTCTTGTTCACTGCTGACTTTGAAGGCACATGAACTCTTCATGGGAAGTTACAGAATATAAGTGCCCAGCTTAAGCAGCCATATGACATATGTCATATGTCTATGCAGCCATAGACAAGGAGGTTGTCAGAGCATTGGCATTTTCTTTCTTTGAGATGGCATTTCATGCTTATCACCCAGGCTGTAGTGTAATGGCACGATCTCAGCTCACTGCAACCTCTGCCTCCTGGGTTCAAGTAATTCTCCTGCTTCAGCCTCTGAGTAGCTGGGATTACAGGTGCCCACCATGATGCCCAGCTAATTTTTTGTATTTTTAGTAGAGACAGGATTTCACTATGTTGGCCAGGTTGGTCTCGAACTCCTGACCTCAGGTGATCCACCACCTTGGCCTCCCAAAGAGCTGGGATTACAGGCATGAGCCACCGTGCCTGGCCCAGCAGTGGCATTTTTTGACTTGATAGTGGTTACTCACTCAATTCGTTTTCATATCAGTAGAGTTACACTTTGGCAGATGAGCACTGAACAACATGAGAGCTCATAAAGTCAGCTCCCACTGAAGACTGGATCCAAAGGACTGCTTTGTAGCCAAGCTCCAAATTGTACCAGCAGCAACTGACTTTGATTCTTGCCTTTCATGTGGTTCCACATTAATCCTTTCTTAAGGTATCATGCATGAACAGAAAAGTACCAAATACTGATTAGTGAAAAAAAAAAAAATCTTGCCCTTGAAAAACTAGAGCTTATCAAAATCAAGGTGAAAATTGAAAGGACTCTTCCTTTTCTAATTCTGAGTATACCAGTTTCTTCACCTCTCCAAGAATGACAGACACAAAACTCGGGCCTATTTTCCATCTTTCCATCTAGAATTTTAGAATAGCCTCTCACTGTTTTGACCACATTGCTCTTTCTAGAAAAATCACTACCTCTAAGATTCAGAGCAAATGCTATTTTCCTGCAGTTTTAAAGCTCAGTTTCTCTTAGAAAAGGCTATTTTCTTCTCTCTTATTTCCTATCAGGATTTCCTGAACTTGGTGATCATCAGAGAATTCTCTTGAGGAGCTAAATTTTGAAAAATACGCATGGCCTTCAAATGTTCCAGGAAAAATTTTCAATCTAAAATCATTTGCAAAATGTTTTACTTTCACATGCAGACAACTTTCAATGGCCATCTCTCCTGACTGTTCAGAATTACTTGGCAATAATCAGTGAAATTATTTATCAACACAACAGCTTGAGCAAAATTCAGAATTTGTCCTGTCAGTTTGCAGTTGTTTCTGAATGCCTAGATTTTTCTCATTTTTACTCCCATTTATCTTCCTTAAATCATATTGAGCATTACCCTTTTCTAACATTTCCTTGGTCCCAAAGACATTTGTGATATACTTAATACAATACTTACCACAAACAAGATGCCTCTGTTTCCTTTCACTCTCTGTATAGTCAGAATGAAACCACCGTTTATGCAAAAAAGGTTTTACCATTACCAGGATATTTTTTAAGATCCTGTACTCTAAAAGCAAAAACACATCAAGTTAGACATTTCAAATGGTACTACTTTTTTATTCTTTCAAAGACAGATCAAATGGCTTATTACAGTTGAGATCTAATACACAGTTTTATTGTAAATGATGAATCCACCTAGAAAAAAGAATAGCTTTCATTGAGGTTTCTCAATGAGCTCTCATGACCTCATAGTTTTATGTTTATGTTGGATCTGATATCTTCTTTTATGATAATCTGCTGGATACAGTACATTACACTTAATAAAAGCTGTTTTCAAAAATTTAAGTATATAAGTTATTTAAGGTAAATATAAGTTGAACTCTCTATTTATACTCAAGTCCTAATTGCGGGAAGAGGTGAGAACCTAGACACAGACAGAAGCACATACAGAGACACAGACACACACACACACACACACACATAGAGAGATTTCTTTACTAGGTTCATAGAATATTAAAAATTTTTTATATATAAGTTTTACCTTCATATTTTATATATATATATAGCATATCAATATTTTATGATAATTATCTTTTCTCCACACCCAAATTTCATTCCTTCCTTATACATTTTTCTGAGCTTGAGTTGACTGGTTTCCCTTCAATTTACATACAAATATTATTTTAAAGTTATGTTACTTTTTTTTAAGGTATCATCACTCATCTCTAAATCAACCCATCTGTTCTTTGCTTTATGATAAATTAAAATTATATTTCTCATCATTTCAAGTGACTTTCTGTCAAGTCTCACCAACCTGCGGTGCTAGACTAAAACTACAGGCAAGAAAAGGGAAGAGAAAACATTACTTCCTGTTTATCTGCTTTCCCTGTCAGCATCACTCCAATCTCACTCTAGCAATGGCCATTTACCAAAGAGTGGCAGTTAGTCCCACTCTCTCATAATTTTGGTCCTCCAAGAACCAACATCACTTTGTTCCTTCAGAGGTACTGGCATTTATTGGGAAATGATCTATCTCAGAGGTCTGGACCCAAATTCTCCAGTTTCCCACCTCTAAGCTTCTGAGATAACAAAAGTAGCCATCCAGTGCCTCCTCTTCAAAGTCTGGAGCTTAGATCTGCAAAGCCTCTCCTCTAAGCTCCTATGCCATTAGCTGCAGATGCATGGCATCACCTTCTTAGAGGGGATCTCTATTCTTCAGAGCACCTTCTCTAAATTTCTCTAAAACTCTAACCCCTTCCCTTGTGCCTCAAGCCTTAATGACTAACTTTGCTCTACCTTACTGTTCTATTTTGATCCTTCAGTTCGCTAATACCTCTTTATCCAATTTTATTATACTAAATTCTTTCTGTTGCCACTTTTGCTATGATTTCCCTGTTCCTCACCAGACTCTGGGCCTGATACTATATTTGTGCCCAACATAGTCCCAAGGAAAAAAACCTCAAAAATGAGATTCATGGATGAGTCTACTTGTGCCCTTGCCTTGAACAATCTTCTGAGTGTCTCACCAATGGGAAATAAAAAACTGATTAATGCTTGGCGTGCTGTATATCATGATTAATTAAATTGTCACCCGTGGGTAATTGTGATAAAGTGTCTAAAGGCTTTTGTAAAACCAAGTGTGTGCTCTTGATGCAAATGGAGTAGAATGTTTTTCCCTTACTATACTAGAAAGTATATGAAAACAAAGTGATAAGCTTAGGACTTTAAACTCTTAGAACAATTGAAAGACAAAGAGCAAGAGATCTTCTATAGGTTCCTAAAGGAATCTCTTGTTTTACTGAAAGTCACACCCAAAATTTAGTTGTGTATGTCCAGGGTGGACATTTGACCCAAGCTGGGCAATGAGCCTCATGCAGGCTGGCACACGTGCTCCGTTCATTGCAAAAATGAGGCTCTTTTTAGTTGTCCATGTTTCAAATTCTTTGTATTTAAGCCTAGACTTTCCAAGGGCCATTTCGCCACTGGAGGAAATGAGCCTGTTTGAAAATTAAGTCAACACATAGAAAAAGAGAGCTAAGAGACAGAGGGAGAGTGACTACTAAGGGCATGACTTCCAGCTGTGTCTGAACTCCAAATACCAAGTAACTTTTCAGAGATGTAAGGCAATGATTAGTTTTTGGTGTGGATATTTTTGGTCTGTTTTTTTATTTTCGTTGTTGTTGTCGTCGTTTTCATCCTACCTCATTTGATTTCCTACCACCTAAAACCAAAAACTTATGACTAATCCTCTCTTAAACATATAATATACAGTTTCCTCTTCAGAGTTATCTTCATTCTGCCTCACAACACAGAAGCCAGCTCCCTCTCTACCTTTCTTTCCTCTCAAAGAATCACCTTCTCCAAGAAATCTCCTCCCATAGTTGAGCCTTTTCATGACTACCTTTTACTCTGACTGCCCAGAACACTAATGGTCTGGGACTCAGCCCTTTAGCCTGTGTCACATGGCACTATTGTTAACAGGAATGGGTCATGACTGCAAGTTGTGCAGGTTCTTGGCATTTTGAACAAAGAATTGACAAAACACACATTAAAGCAAAGAAAGAATGAAGCAAAAAAAAGAACAAAAGCAGGGATTTATTGAAAACGAACATACACTCCACAATGTGGGAGCAGGCCTGAGCAGCAGCTGAAGAGCCCTAATACAGAATCTTCTTGGGTTCAGATACCCCCTAGAAGTTTCCCGTTGGCCACTTCATGCTCACCTCGTGTAACTGAAGTGGCAGCCTGCCATCAGTCCGGTAGGTTGCAGACAGCAACCATTTAGTGACTGAAGTTATAAAGTTGCAAATGAAGACTCAACCTGCACTCAGTATGATTTGTTGCAAACAGCCAATTTCCCATCTGCCAGGCAGAAAAGGTCAAAAGGGGTAGCCTCTGGTCCTTTTGTTACTTAGGCATGGAAAGTTAGGGTTTTCATTTCAATTTAGTTCTAGGAAGTTGGTGTGAAACAGCCGTTAAGTCCCCTGCCTCCAGACCCTGTTCTCCTGCCTCTTCTGCCCGCTGAGAGACATGACCCCCATAAATCTTTACGGGAGGCAGAAGGACTGAAGGTCTTTCTTCTGCAACTGCTTTATGCTGACTTGGTATATAGTCCCTACCTGTTGGAGATCACGGAACTCTCACTCACTCTGTTCTATCTTGTGGAGGCAGGGTTGTTTTTTTGGTTTTTTTTTNCCAGTGGTAGGGTCTTCAACTGGAACTGACTGGAACTTTTGTTGCGTGATCATCTGAAGCTCGATGGTCTCTAGATTAGAGGAAATGAATTTGGCTGAAAGACTTAATGGGAACTTCAGGGGGTCGATACCCATGCTGTTAGAAATGTTTGTTAAAGAGATTTGTAGGAGAAAAACAAAACCTGGTCTGTTCTAGAATCTGTGTGTTTCCTTAAAGTTTTAGCATAAGTGACTCCATTTTGGTTTTGTTTGGTTTGTTGGGGCCTAGTGCATGAGCTCAGTCCAAAACAACAGCCTCCCAGAGTTTTGTTTTAAAAAATTCTCTTGGTCAAGTTCTCACTTAGCTGACAGTGTGACCAAAACTTAGGGCCTCAGGGCCACTCTCAGTTACCATCATCTTGGGTTTCCAGTCTCAACGCATCATTTATAGGTTATGGTGTCCTCATGGTTGCACATTTCTTTCTGCCTCTATTATTCCAGTTGAAGAGAGACCATATGACATTTTAGAGATGGCTGCATGCAAGCATTTAAAACCTTCGAGAGAATATATCACACAGGGAGGCTATTATTTTGACTATTGGGAGGACAATACTAAGGGTTGGAGTAAGCCCTTAACCCAAGGTCCCCATAAACCAAAATGAAGAAGACCCAGGCTCCTTAAACCAGGTAGTGGTGGTCAGGTTTCTCCACATGGAAACCCCTCAGCTTCACGGCCACGGCCAGAAACCTGAGGTTGCTCCCATGTTTAGACACTGCCCACCAAAGGTACTGGGTTGGAAAGGAAAAGACAGTCCCTCTATGGAGCAGAAAGGAAAAGGAGAAGGATAAATCCCAAACTTTGGACTTACCTTTTCCTCCTTGCTGGCTCTCCAAGGTTATGAGCTGTTCTTCTGAAACTCACATGCCCCTCAGAGCTGCGTAAACAGTGTTGGAACTCCCAGTAACACAGCCACTGAAATTCACTATGTAGCTTCATCCCATGATTTGCAAAAATCAAGGGCTTATGTCCTCTCAGCCTGTGTCTCAATGCTCCTACACAATGTTCACAATTATCTCCCTTTTAACTCAGAGTTGATATTATAAGGGTAAATACAAATTGAAAAGAAAAAAATTAATTCTCTCTGTTGAAATTAAGGAAAAAGACCTCTACTTCCCTTTGTTAGAGTGCTTACTTTAGAAGATTTGTAATTTTGAGGTCTTTTTCTGCCTCTTTGACATGTATACAAATCCTTTTGAAAACTAGATAGGCTACTTGTCAGCTTTATGACCCAAGAATGTCTTTTTCAAAGATTTGGGAAGCATATCTCCTAGAAGTAATCAACAAGAAAGATAGTGCCCTTATCTCTCTATTTCTATGGGAAGGTAGGAATCCAAAGGGCAGGAGCCTAGCTCCAAAACTATCTTTTATCACAAAGATATAAGAAGTTCATTTTTCCTTTTGATAGTCGATAAACTAACACAGACAGTCACCCCAATTACCAAGTGAATTTATGACGAATTATGTGTGACAAATGGTACTGTCAAGTCATCTTACTTGAAACAAATTATTATTTATTTTGACACCATGTATCTAATGGGTTGTATCTGCTTGGCTATTTAAAGGAGTGAGATATATTTCTTTCTTTGCAATATCTTAGTGGATTGCCTGGGAAATGCATCATATTTTCATTTAATGCTTATTCAATAACCTATTAAAAATCAAAATAACTTATTCAAAAATGTCACTGTATTTTATGAAAAAATTCATCAGGCCAAGCATTTGATTATTCAGAAACTTAACATCATCAAAGTGAGTGTATATATCACATGGTATAATTCATCATTTTATCGGCTTTCCAACTTCATTTTTTCTCCCATATCTTCCCTATCTATATTTCTCTCTTCTACTTCCATAACCATTTCCACTTTATAGAAGGAACATACTTCAACATTCATGACCATTCATGACAAACCCACAATGCATATCATACTAACAGGGGAAAGATGAAATTGTTCCTCTAAGAGCTTGAGCAAAAAAGAACATCCACTTTACCCTCTTCTGTTCAACATAGTACAAGAAGTTTTAGCCAGAGCAATCGGGCAAAAGAAAGAAATACAAACTATCCAAATTGAAAAGGAGAAAGTCAAATTGTCCCTTTTTACAGATGACATGACCTTATATCTAGAAAAACCAAAAACGCCATCAAAAAATCTCTAGATCTAATAAATAAATTTAATAAAATTGTAGGATACAAGATTGACATACAAATATAAGTAGGATTTCTATATATTAATGAAAAACTATCAGAGAAAAACATCGAGAAGGCAATACTATTTACTATAGCTAAAAAATAAAATAAAGTAAAATAACAAAGAATATATTTAACCTAGGAGGTGAAAGTCCTCAATAAAGAAAACTATAAAACAGTGATGAGAGAAATTGAAGAAAACCCAAATGGAAAAACATCCCATGCTCTTGAATCAGAAGAATTAATATTGTTAAAATGAACATACTACCCAAAGAAATCTAGAGACTAATGGGACAGAATAGAGAACACAGAAATAAATCCATGTATTTAGAGACAGCTAATTTTCAACAAAAGTGCCAAGCATGTACATTGAATAAAGGACATTCTCTTCAATAAATGGTGATAGAAAAACTGGATACCCATACACAGATAAATGAAACTGGACCCCTATCTCTCACAATAATCAGAAATCAACTTAAAATAAATTAAATATATACATCTAAGACCAAAAACTATAAAACCACTAGAAGAAAATGTAGGGGAACATTTCAGGATGAAACCACCATTGCAAAGATTATGGCAGTGCGAGAAATCTAACATGGCTGACTTCATCTTGCCTCTAGTCTCACAGGCTAGCTGTCTTCACTCATTCCTGGGCATAGGCCAAGCTAACCATGGGGGGAATTTAGTTCATAGTTTAACTTTGAAGCAAGGATGATAATAGTTCCTCCTTAAAGCTGATCCCCTCCTTGTTCAGAGGCTGAAAACACCTTTATAAGATTAATAAAAGGCCACAAGATTAGGATTATGGGAGGGGTCTGAATTCTGCTACAATGTAGGCATAGTTTCTATAATCTCTTAATGCTCTGGAAGTATGTGGCCTGATATCACAAGATTTGTGACTTCCTCAATTGCTCCTAAAAATAACATCACTATTGTAAAACCTAAAATAGCCTTTTGAGATGTTTTTCAGAGTGACCTCACCTGGACTCATAACTAGTTATTCAACCAGTTCTGTGACCTCCATACAACCAGAAGCCATACAACTCAGCACACAAGGACTGTTTTCCATACCCCTACGCTTGCATCCCCAACTAGTTAGCAGTACCCACTCCCTAGTACTCTATCCACCAAACTATCCTTGAAGAGCTCTAAAGCCTTCAGGGAAATTGATTTGAATAACAATTATGTTTCCTACATGGCTAGCCCAGCATCAGTTAAACTCTATTTACTGCAATACTACGGTCTCAGTGAATTGATTTTGTTTGTATAGCAGGCAAGAGGAAGCCATTGATGATTATAAAGACATTGGTCTGGGAAAAGATTTTGGATAAGACCTCAAAAGCACAGACAGCTAAAACAAAAACAGACACTTGGACTATCTATGTTAAACTTAACAGCTTCTGCACATCAAGGGAAATAATCAACAGAGGGAAAAGAAAACCTGTTGAAAGAGAAAATATTTGCAAACTATTCATGCAACAAGGAACTAACAGTCAAAATCTACAAGGAACTCAAACAACTCAATAGCAAAAAATAAAAAATAATAATAATTTCATTAATAACTGGGCAAAGGACATGAATAAACATTTCTCAAAAGGAGACATACAAATGGCCAGATAACAGGTATGTTAAAAAAAAATGCTCAACATCACTAATCCGGGAAATGCAAATGAAAACTACAATGAGATATCATCTTACACCAGTTAGAAGGTTATTATTAAAAAGTCAAGAATAACCAACATAGACAAGGATGCATAGAAAAGGGAACTCATACATTTTTTATTGGGAATTTAAATTAATACAGCCACTCTAATTAGCAGCAGTTACAAGTATATTTTTAAAGGGGAAAAAACACAATTCCTGAGTTGTTTACCAAGAATTTACATTAAAATAACATAAGCTATTGATTGGCTATACATTGTTTTTTGTATCACAAATTCCAGGAATATGAAGGTAATGAGTGAGACAGCTAGTCAAGAGCAAAATGTCTTTAACAATTATCTGCAAGCATGGATGTGGGGAGCAGGTTTGGGGGACATGACCTATGTCTACATATCACACATAACTCAGACTGCTCGGAGCTATTTTTCTTTTCTAAATCCAAAGGAAAGGAAATCAATATCAAAGGGGTACCTGCATCTCTCTGTTTATTACAGCACTATTCACACTAACAAAGTTATGGAATCAACGTAATTGTCCATCATGGATAAATGGATAAAGAAAATATGGCATATAGACATAATAGGATACTATTTGGCCACAAAAAAAGAATAAAATCTGTCATTTGCAGCAACCTGGTTGGAACTGAAAATTATTATTTAAGTAAAATAAGCCAGGCACAGAAAGACAAATATTGCATTGTTCTCACTTATATTTGGGAGCTAAAAAATGCTGATCTCATGGAGTTAGAGAGTAGAATAATAGATATGTTTACAAAAATAGTCAAACTCTAAAATATTTGAAGGGATTTATTCTGAGCCAAATATGAGTGACTATAGCCCATGACACAGCCCTCAGGAGGTCCTGAGAACATGTGTCCAAGGTAGTCGGGGTACAGCTTGGTCTTACGTATTTTAGAGACATATGAGACATCAATTAAATACATTTAAAAGATACATTGGTTTGGTTCAGAAAGGCAGGACAACTCAAAGTGGGGGCTTTCAGTTTATAGGTAAATTTAAATATTTTCTGGTTGACAATTGGTTGAGTTTATCTGAAGACCTGGGATCAATGGAAAGGGATGTTTAGGTTAAGGCAAAGGGATATGGAGACCAAGTTTTATTGTGCAGAAGAATCTCTCAGATAGCAGGTTTGAGAGAGAGAGAGCAGGTTGTAAAATGTTTTTATCAGACCTGAAAGGTTGCCTAACTCTTAGTCAATTATCTACTGGATCTTCAAAGAAAGGAAGAAAAACAAAGGGGAAAGGGGGTTTTTCTGTACTATGTGGATTTTTCCCACAAGAGACTTTGCAGGGCAATTTCGAGGTATGACAAGGAGATACATTTTGGTTTTAAATATTTTTTCCTTGTCTCATAATGTTATGCACAGTCAGATTGAAAAGCAAGTCATGATATATAGGGTCAAATAAAATCCATCTGACGAGAATCTATGGTTTGTAGGGCATGACTCCCCACACCCCTTAGGCAAGAATTTGGTCAAGACAAAATTTCAGAGCTTAGTCCTCAGATACCAGAGGCTATAAAGAGTGGTGAGGGAAGGAGGATAAGGAAAGCTGGTTAATCAGTACTGTAGGATACAGTAAATTTCTCCTCAAAGTTTAGCCTGTTAGCTTCCTTTAAAATTCAAGAGGAAGAAAAACTGTTAAGTACAATGAGCTCTGAGTTTCTCTTCAAAGAACCAACGTGTCAGTATGTTCATCTTCCCTGTTCTTTGTTCTCCATTTAAAGTTTAACTTCCTCATTCTTTACACCTCTTTGCCCCTAGTTTCAGTAAACAACCACCTCCTAGCCTCTATTACTTGTTCTGTCCTTAGGCATCCTCAGTCACCTGCTCTGTAACCGTTCTTCTTGCCGAAACTGCTCACTCCCTCACTCCAGCTCATACCCCTGCTCTCTTCAAAAGAGCCAATCGGAATTAGCTTAGACTGTGTGGTCCAATCCTAGCCAATAGGGGAATGACATAGCAGTAGGGACTAGCTACATTAGGATAAGAACCCCTGCCCTTCCCTTGTCCAATGTGCTGTAGCCATTGCTCCATCTGTGAGACACACCCATCTATAGAAGGAAATTGCCTTGCTGAAAATTTATGTTCCAGTGCTATTTCTTTTGCAGTACCAAAATTTGTTTCCAACAGTACAAACATACAGTTAGCAAGAATGAATAATTTCTAATGTTTGATAGTCATGAGTAGAATGACTATAGTTAAACAAAAATATATTGTGTATTTCAAAATAGGGAGAAGACAGGATTTGAAATGTTGCTAACACAGAGAAATAATAAAAACCCAAGGTAATAGATACCTTAAATACTCTTACTTATTACACATTCTATGTATGTAACAAAATATCTCATATACCCCATAAATATGTATAAATATTATGTATTAATCATTTTAGCTTAAACTTTTTAAATGGAGCAATATATGTCTTTTATACTTTCATGCTTCTCTATTTCATGAACATTTTTGTTGCTTGGCCACACACCAATGAACTTAACAAAATGTTTCTTCTAAATAAATACAGTGCTCTGTATAAGAGAAACTCTCATGGATGTAATTATCTATACAATTATACGATTATGCATATGTAATATTTTCCTAGCTATTATAGATCATAAGAACTTTGAAAACCCACATGGCTAAGTGCAGAGGAAATCAGTTTGGTGAATAAAAAGGTCTGGGTTTGCATACTGGCTCTCATGTGTATAAAGTGTCCAGTACCTAATACTGTAGGAGCTCTGTGTTTGCTAATTTGCTAAATCTTTCTTTCATTGCATTTAGCACTTACTGAACTGCTTTACACTGAAGAGATATAAAAATTCTTGACAGAAAAATGGTGATGCTCCATGAGTCACAGCAAATTTCTCTACTGTAGTTAAAAAAACAAAATCAGTCTCTTCTTTATGCTGTAACTCCAACTGGACCTTGCACAATTTCCTATTCTTTTAGCCCCTGTTAGGTCTTTCTTCCTGAAATGGATAATACTGATATGCCTTTTTGGCCAGGCATAGTGGTTCATGCCTGTAATCCCAGCACTTGGGAGGCTGAGACAGGTGGATCACAATGTCAGGAGTTTGAGACCAGCCTGGCCAATATGGTAAAATCCCGTCTCTAATAAAAATACAAAAATTAGCTGGGCTTGGTGTCAGATGCCTGTATTCCCAGGTACTCAGGAGGCTGAAGCAGAAGAATCGCTTGAAGCCAGAAGTCAGAAGTTGCAGTGAGCTGAGATCATGCCACTGCATTCCAGCCTGGGCCACAGAACAAGACTATGTCTCAAAAAAAAAGTTGATTTGCCTTTTTTCAATATAATATATATTTGGCCTTTACTAAAAGCTATGATTCATAGATTTAAATGAGGACATAAAATGAAAAACAGTATGAGAATTTTTGAGGGAAAAAAATAGAAGCAGTAACAGAGAGAACAAGTTGGTGGAAAAGATAGCTTTTTAAATTAAAAAAAAAATCATAAGGATACCCTCAAGTATTACTATCCTAGCCCAGCCTCTATAAGAAGATTGTGGTTCCAGTCTCTACAGGGGTAGCCAATCTCTGATTTTGTTCTAAGACATGGAATATGCCAGATTTAGTGTTGTTCTAAAATCAAAATCCTCAGTATATAGTCATTGTCTTAATTTATCTAACGAAAATGGTAAAAGCAACTCTCAGAGGCAAAGTCAAAAGCTAAGGTAGTAAAATCAAACCATAAATATGGAACTGATAATATCACCTGTGTTGCTTCAGCAGCACACCACAACCAAATGCTAATTTTCTTTCACTTCTGTGAAAAGGGCAATGTCAGTAACGTATAACTACATACCCTAACTGAGGCTTGGTGTTCCAAAAGAAAGTGTGAACCCCAAAAATCAGAGAGAGGTCTCAGTTAATTTAGAAAGCTTATTGTGCCAAGGTTGAGTGTTAGATATAGTGAACTCCAAGTTTCTCTTCAAAGAATTAGTATGTCATTATGTTCAGCTTTCTTATTCTTTAACTCTCCATTTTAAAGTTTAATTTCCTTGTAGTTTCAGTAAACAACCTTTTCCACCAGTCCTAATCAATAGTTCACATCTATTTCTCTGGTCCCCTGCTGTATCCTGACTCATCCTAGTCACCTGATCCAATCACCTGCTCCATTTACCTGCCCTGGTCACCTGCTTTGACCTGAGTCACCCTTGGTCACCTGCTCTGACCTGTCCCGGCGTTCCCACCAAACTACCCACTTCACCACTCTGGCTCATTCCCCTGCTCCCTTTAAAATAGCCAGTCAGAATTAGCTTAGACTGTGCAGTCTAACCCTAGCCAATAGGGGAATGACACAGCAGTAGGGGCTCTCTGCGTCAGAAATAAGAACCCCTTTCCCTCCCTTGTTCAGGTGTGCACTTGCCATTGCTCCATCTGTGAGATGCACTCTTCTATAGAAGTAAATTGCCTTGCTGAGGAAATTTATATTCGAGTGCTACTTCTTATGCAGCACCGAAAATTTACATATAACAGGAGGATGTGCCCATGCCACAGCCCCAGAAATTTCTAACTTCATGTGCCCAAGGTGATCAGGGCACAGCTGGTTTTACACATTTTAGGGAGACATAAGACATCAATCAATATGTAAGAAGTGCATTAGTTCCGTCCAGAAAGGCGGAGATAGCTCAAAGCTAGCACCCCTGCACTGGGGCTTTCAGGTTACAGGTAGGTAACAGACAGATGCTTGCATTCTTTTGAATTTTTGATAAGTCTTTCTGAAGGAGGAAATCAGAATATGCATCTCTCTCTGTGAGTAAAAGGGATGACTTGAATAGGAGGCAGTGTTGCCCTGAGCAGTTCCCAGCTTGAAGAGGCCCAAGATATTTTCCTTTCACAAAAGAAAGAATTAAAAAGAAAGAAACTCTGAAAGCATACAACTATTTTTGAGTAAACATAGTTGAATCAATACAAAGAATTTGAACATTCCTTGAAATATTAAAAACCCAAATTAAATTTTTTATAAGTGAGCAATGTGTACATAGTCATTAAACGGGCCTACTTAACTAAATTTTTATATAGCAATATTGGGATAATAATATTGAAAAAAGTGCAAAATCTTCATGTATTAACAGATAATGTCTACACTTGATATACCAAGATAGTCAAGCATGGAATTATAAGCATGTAATTTAGAAATAGGTAAATAAATAACAAAACAGCCTAGGAAATTAAAAAATTCATTTTCTCTGGAAAGCAGAACTTGAAAGTAAGAAGTAGAAGTTTCTTTATTTTTAAAAATTCTAATGAGAAATACAAAGTTTATGATCATGGAGCTCTCTCCCGAAATAAATGAGTCCTAGTTTAGTACTGGATCAAATTATCTCTTGCAGCTTATTGCTCTGCTTGAGGGTTTAAAAGGTCCATAACACATTTGAAAATATTATAAGATAGAAAATAGTTAGTTTTGATCATACTTGTCCCCAGGCAGCTTAATTTTTGGGGTTTCCCAGGAAAAGGCATTTCAGGAAGGAAACCCAGTTGAAATCTTTACTGGTGCCAATTCAGACTGAGAGTGAAGATGGTTCAGAGAAACATAGTAAAAAATGTTCCTTTAAATAATATTAACAAGGTTTATCTATGGCCCTTTCTATTACATTTCAAATGTTTGCCTTGTACCCCCAGGTCCACCACTCCAGGGAGGAGATGTTGTCTGCCAGATGCTCCAGAGACAACCTTACAAGCTCTATGTCCTTTTCTCCTGGCCGCCAAAGAAGTCATTCTCTTTGATAATTGTTGTGATCCTTGATTGAATATTCCTAGTGACGAGGAGCTTACTACTATTCAAATCTTCCTATCCCATTTGTGGCCACATCTAATGATTAGAAAGTAATTCTTTATAGTAAGTCAATAGCTGTCTCCATCAGCTTTAACATGGACTTCCTATATATCACAAAAGTAGAACAAAAATAGGCCAAAGGAATGTAATGGAGCCCAGAAACTGACTCATACATATGATTTCCCCTGATTTATGAGGGAGATGACAGTGCAGTGCCATAGGGAAAAGATAGTCTTGTCAATAAATGGTGCTAGGTCAACTGGTTATCCATTTGGAAAATAATGAATTTCATACCTTCTCACAGCTTACACAGACATTAATTCCAACCAGATTGCAATTTTAAATGTGAAATATAAAACAATAAAGCTGTTAAAACATAGGATAATAACGATGATTTTTAATTAAGCAAAGATAACTCAAAAGGGATATAAGATGCACTAACACAAAAGAAAAAATGATGTTTTAAAGACTCAAAATTAAAAAGTATTATTTATCAAAATAAACCATAAATGTAGTGAAAAGGCAAATCACAAAATAGTAGAGTATATTTGCAATACATGTATCTAACAAAGTAATCATACGTAGCATATGTGAAAGATAAAAAAAAACCCACAAATAGATAAGATTATAACCAAATAGTTTTTATAAAAGTAAAAGACTTGTATAGACATTCACAAGATGTCCAAATGGTGAATAAACATCATTATTCATCTGGGAATTGCAAATTAAATTTCAGCCTCAGTAAAATATTACTATATGCTCATTAGAATATCTAAAATTTGTGAAAACAACTCAGAAAATAAGAGTTGGCAAGTAATTGCAATGATGACAACTATTATATGCTGTGAATAAGGGCATAAATTATTATAACCATGTTAGAAAACTACTTGAAAGTACAAAGCTCAATATACGTGTACAGCAACATCCAGAAATATCATGCTGACATCTGTACCCAATAGAAATGTATACATATGTTCACAAAAGACATAAACAGAAATTTTTAGAGCATACACAGAGAATATTCAGAGTATTCATGGTTGCCTAAACTAGAAGCAATTGAAAAGTATGTATTAGAATGTTGTACTTCAATGAGAATGAAAGAACCACACTGCATGTAACTACATGGAATAATCTCATAAGCCCCAAATCAAGTGAAAAAACCAGCCATAAAATAATAGATGCTGTATGATTTCAATCATATGAAATTCAAGAACAGGCCAAATAGATCTATATAGCTAGAAGTTACAATAGCAGGGTACCCTCTGCACATGCAAATTACTAAAAAGAGGCTGTATTAAGGACAGAACACACACACACACACACACACACACACACACACACACATATATATATATAAATATCTCATATATATATCATAAATATCATATAAATCCTCAGTATACATCTCATATATATGAGAGATATATTAGGAATTATATATATATATATATGAGTTTATTAAGTATTAACTTACATGGTCACATACTTACATGATCACAAAGTCCCACAATAGGCTGTCTGCAAGCTTGAGGAGCAAAGAGAGTTAGTCCAAGTCTCAAAACTGAACAACTTGGAGGTCAATGTTTGAGGACAGGAAGCATCCAGCATAAGAGAAAGATATAGGCTGGGAGCCTAGGCCAGTCTTGCCTTTTTACATTTTTGTGCCTTCTTTATATTTATTGGCAGCTGATGAGATGGTGCCCACCAGATAAAGGGTGGGTCTGCCTTCCCCAGCCCACTGACTCAAATGTTAATCTCCTCTGGCAACACCCTCCTTGAATCCAGTCAAGTTGACACTCAGCATTAACCATCACAAGTCCACCCCTTGTCAACTTGAACCCATTCACATCTCCTAAGATCATGCATAATCAAATAAAGACAATAAGGAGGTCAGAATTATTCCTAACATAATGCAAGTATCCTTCCTATAACCAGAAATGCATCAATCCTCAACCAAAATACTATTACATAAAGTTAACAATACTTAAATTCTGATTTAAAGTCAATAAATCTTATGTCACATGATAAAGGAAAAGGAAATAAAATGAAGATATTTTCTTAGTACAAATGTATACATGAATAAACATGTTTTTAACAAAAGAAGGAGGAAATACTCGTGACAGTTACAGTCCTTGTTTCTACACCTGGTCGTGTGGTTGTAACTGGTATCTTCTACTACCCATTCTGTTTTCCCTTTCCCTTCAGCAAGCACCTCAGCAGGTTGTGATTTTTTTTTCCTGGTGGAGTGCCCCAAATCTTCATTCCTGAGGGGTCTGGACCATTTATAGTCTAGCCTGAACTGGGCTATTATAGTTTCCCATTGACCTGAATCACAGGACTTGGTATTACTAAGAGACAGTCTAAAGCATCTGCTGTACTCTATGCATACTCTTCCTTACCAACATTATGGAGTGGTAGACTGATTTCATGTTGATAGTCCAATTCAATCAACCCAGCCAACACTGTAACTCCCTTCTTAGCCTGTTAACTTAAAGGTAAGAGGAGCCCAAAGTGTCCAGGCAGCAACCTTAACTTCCAGTTTAATGGAATCATTGTTGTGTCTGCTGTGGCAGCATTCCACCCTCTAGGCCAGCAGACTGTAATGTCACGGGAACAGGAAGCAAAAATTTTGCTAGTGGATCACTGAGGGTGTTGGTGAGTGGTACCACTTCCACTTCCATCCCTTGATTCCTGTACCCAAGAATCCTGGCTGTAAGAGAAACAGTACCATATATTGGACTCTGATTCAGAACATACACAGCCTTCTGAAGAAATTTACCCTAGTCCTTCAAAGTACTCTCACTTAGTTGGCATTGTAATTGTGACTTCAAAAGGGCATTCCACTGTTCTAACAATCTAGCTGCTTCAGGATGATGGGGAACATGGTAAGACCAGTGAATTCCATTGAGCATGAGCCCACTGCTGCATTTCTTTAGCCATAAAGTGAATGCCTTGGTCAGAGGCAATGCTGTGTGGAATACCATGATGGTGGATAAGGCATTCCGTGGGTCCACAGAAACATTGGTTTCTGTAGTCTTGGCAGAAACCTTGTGTACAGGATAGGTCTGGAGTAAGTATCTGTTCCAGCGAGGACAAACCTCTGCCCATTCCATAATAAAAGAGGTCTAATGTAATCCACCTGCCACCAGGTAGCTGGCTGCTCATCCTGAGGAATGCTTCCATATCGAGGACTCAGTGTAGTTTTTGCTGCTGGCAAATTGGGCATTCCGCAGTGGCCGTAGCCAGGTCAGCCTTGGTGAGTGGAAGTCCATGTTGCTGAGCCTATGCATAACCTCCATCCCTGCCACCATGGCCACTTTGTTCATGGGCCTATTGTGCAATGGCAGTGGTGGCTGAAAAAAGAGGCTGGGTGGTGTCCACAGAACTGGTCAACATATCCACTTGATTACTAAATTCCTCTGCTAAGGTCACCTGTTGGTGAGTACTCACATGGGATACAAATATCTTCACAGTTTTTGACAACTCAGAGAGGTCCGTCCATATAGCTTTTCCCCAAATTTCTTTGTCACCAATTTTTCAATTATGCTTTTTTCAAATCGCTGACCATCCAGGCAAACCATTGGCTAGAGTCCACAGATCAGTATATAATCACACATCTGGTCATTTCTCCTTCCAGGCAAAGTGCACAACCAGGTGCACTGCTCGAAGTTCTGCCCACTGGGAAGATTCCCTTCACCTCTGTCCTTCAGGGATGTCCTAGAAAGGGGCTGAAGTGCCTCAGCACTCCACTTTCTGGTGATGCCTGCATATTGTGCAGAACCAACTGCGAACCAGGCCCTAGTCTTCGCTTCCTCTGTCAACTGATCATAGGAGACTTCCCATGAGACCATCAGTGCAGGCTGGAGAAGAGAAGGCAGGGCGGCAGGAGTGGAGACCATGGGCATTTGAGCCACTTCCTCAGGTAACTTACTTGTGCCATCAGGACCTGCTCAAGCCTGATCACGTATATACCACTTCCATTGATGACAGAATGCTGCTGAGAATGCTCACTTTATGGCTAATAGGTCAGAAAGTGCCCAGTTCATAATACGCAATATGGTGACTTGATGACCCATAGTCAAACGTTCAGTTTCCACCAAAGCCCAGTAACAGGCCAAGAGCTGTCTCTTAGAAGGATAGTAGTTATCTGAAGAAGATAGTTGGGCCTTGCTCCAAAATCCTAAAGGCAAAGAATAGAAATTTGCATATCAAGTGATAGCATTGTGTGTAACTCATTTTTATGCCTTTCACGTTGCTTAAAATGGTACTTTCTTTGTGGTAGGTGCTCAATCATTGTCTATTGGAAATAAGAACTTATGCTGCTAAGTCATTTCAGTGGGAGGTGAAGAGTGGTACATGCTACATTCCATCTAGCTGATGAATTTTCAGGTAGATTTGTGTCCTTCTTCACAGAATCTGCATAATTCTACTTGAATTTTTTTTTAACCCAAAGCTTGAGGCAAAGTATGAATAAAGCATGTGGGCCTTGGGATTAAAGCTGAAGCCTGTTATTTACTGAATGTGGGACCACTGGCAAGTCTTGCACCTCCTGAGCCTCAATCTTCTCATCTGTAAAGCAAAGAGTCTCCGTGTGCGGGTGTTCCTTCAATCAACTTTTATTGAGTCCTATTCTATGTCATGTTTTAGCTCATATGATTCTCACATCACTCCTATCAGTTTGGCACCTATTTACTCCCAGGTAGTGCAGTCAATGAATGACACAACTACTCTTTAGCCAACAAAGCATATGAAATAATCTGTACAAGAGTCATCATCTAACTGCTTTGTCACAAATCCTCTTCTCTAACAAGCCATCCCTGAGCCCCCTAGGAGAGGTAACAGCCCTTCTCTCATACTCTATGGTTGTGTCCTCTGGTTCTGTCTCTCGTAGCATCTATCTCATTGCTACAGATGTTCATTTTCCATTTCTTTCCACTGAGAATGAGTGACTCGCAGACAAGATATGATTTATCTTTGAATTGCCAGTACTAATATTATAAATTTTTAATCAAGCTTTAGTAAGTGAATAAATAGGTAAATGCAAATAAATAGGTAAATGTATATGAATGAATGTGTACTTTTTGTTTCACAGATTTGATTTTCTTTAAAGCAGGATATTATCAGCATGAAGCCACAGCAGATGTGGCAGATATATCCAGTTGCCAACATAATATCTATTTTTTTCTTTCTTTCCGACTAAGAGGACTCTTTTCTTTACAGGCAAAACAAATAAAATGATCCTATCCTGCAGTAAAACACTGGTTATGCTATAGTTATCCCCAGACCAGTTTCAAACCTATACTAGTAGATTAGTGACAATCCCTCCAGTGAACACCACACTGCTGAAAGTCAGACAACAAGCATGGTCTCAAGTGATCAGCCATCCAAGATAAAGGTTATCCATTTTCTGAGCACTCCTGCTCCTAAAATTCTTCTAATCCTCACTTCTTTGCATATAATCACCTCATTCCTGTGTTCAGAGAAACTATGTATAATAGATACCCAAAGGAAAACTACATTCCCCAATATCTTTTGCTGCAAATACATCATGTGACACAGCATTGACCAATGAAATAAGGGAGGTCTACTGTGGATTTCTGTGAAAATTTCACTTTCCTAATCTTGTCATGCTCCCACATCCTTGTTGCCTTCTTTTTTCTTGGAAGTCTCCCCTGAGGCAGAGAAACAATGACCCTATAAATTGAAATTTGCAGATATATGCCAGGACGAATAGTATAGGAAGGTCAGAGGAACTTATTTCCTTCTGGAACAACCCTGGATTACATACTCCTAGCTTTTTTTCACTTACTGGGATCTTCAAAGGAGCCCTTGCAACCCGTTACAGTCCTGACCACCACCTCTCACCAGTCCTGCTTTGGCATCTGTTCTAAGGGGAGCACTGTGCCTATTCTGAGCAAGGATCAAGACAGGGATGGACTAACCAACTCATCTCCTTGTTGAGCTCAGAGCCCAGAGTGTGTGCAGGCCATCCTTCCTAGAATCTGGAAGTTGAGTGACAGTTCTCCCTGCACATCACTTGGCAGGAGAGAGATATCATCTGTGCATGACATAGTGTATCAGGCCATTCATGCATTGCTATAAAGAAAGATCTGAGGCTAGGGTAATAAAGAAAAGAGGTTTAATTTACTCACTGTTTTGCAGGATGTACTGGAAACATGGCACTAGCATCTGCTTGGCTTCTGAGGGGCTTCAGAAAACTTCCAATCATGGTAGAAGATGAAGTCAGGGCAGGGGTCTCACATAGTGGGAGCAGGGGCAAGAGAGAGAGAGAGAATTATAGGGAGGTGCCATATAATTTTAAACAACCAGATCTTACGTGAACTCACTATCACGAGGATAGCACCAAGCCATGAGAGATCCGCCCACATGACCCAATCACCTTCTAACAGGCCCTGCCTCCAACATTATGGATTACATTTCAAAGTGAAACTTGAGGGGACAAATATCCAAACCACAGCACACAGCCAGAGGTGGTTATTGGTGGGACTAAGTTTCCTAGGTGGTCCTTGTAAGCAAACTAACATTCCTTCTCTTTTTCATAATGTGTCATCTCTTTCTGGAAAGCCCATGCTTTTAATCATATGAATTATTAGGCTTCCACCACTCAATTGTGGGGATATAAAGAAAAAAAGTGCAAACAAGGTGTGAGCTGGAACCTCAGGTTTCAAGATCTTAGCAAAATGGCTTGTGACAGAGCATACTGTCCTCAACACACCACACACGCACGTAACTACGCGGCTTGTGAGAGTCCACAGCCCTCCTCAGTATTTCTGAGAATAAATAGGCAGCCATTGTTCTTGTGGCCTCCCCTGCCTTTTGGGCTCCAGATGCCTCATTCAGGGTCTCTATTATTCTCCACATTGACCTAGACTTGAAATCCAGTCCCTTCACTGATTTCTCATCAACCTCCCACCCACACTCCAAACTCACATGAAACGTGTGACTTTATAGAGTGGGTGTCACTTCACACACCATCGAGCCAACAAAGTGGCCAATTTCCCCTCTCCAAATAACCTTTTTGCAATCTCATCATTCAAGGCCCAGCCCCAAATCTACTCTCCAGCTCATCTCTCCCATTCCTTCTCTTGTTAGCCTTCTCCCTCCTAGGGCCACTGGGTTCTCTCCATGTCCCTGCAGAGGCACTCGTGCATTTCTCTGAAGTCCTTGGGTTCTACCCACCACATCAAACACTTGATTTTCCACATAGTATTTCTCTCCGTAAATGGATTCCTAGTGCCTATTGTTAGAATAATACCAAGTTCCCAGGTTTTTACACCAGCACTGCTGAGAGAAGGTTAGCAGCTATCTCACAATCCCTGTGATAATTCCACATTTCCTTCTTTCTGATTGAAGGAAGGACAGAATTCACTACGGTGGAGGCACAGCACGTCTCCAGTTCTGCTATTGCCTGGTCACACCGCAGCAGAGACCTGATCTTCTCTGTCTCATTAGCCCCAGATGAATCACAACTTCAGAGTCACAAATCAGTGGGAGCAACTCTCTTCTATTCAAAGAGCCACCAGTACCATTTGTAGTAAACGCTGTAGTAAATGCTGGCCACACACTGCTGTAATTGGTTGCTTTTTTCAAACACTGAGAGACAGCAGGGAAGTGTGAAAACAGGTCATGCACAGTGGGAGGAGCACGAAGCAGAGATTTCCTGGAGCAGACACAAATAAGTGGAAAGTGATATTCAAACCATGGAAATCCAATGATTAGGTCATTCAAATATCTAAACCTGAAATTTTGGAGTCAGCCAGGTCTGAGTTCAATTTTCAATTATTCACTCATTAGCTAAGTATCCTTAAATAAATGGCTGAATTCTCCCTTCTTATTAATATAATCAAGCTAATGTTTCTCATCCCACAGGTCTGAAAGGGGAAAATGCATTAAGTGTTCAATAAATGACAGTTTTCACAAAGACAAGTCACATGGAAACTGAGCCAGTTCATAAGCTGAGCCTTTTGAACAGCATTGCTCTCACATACAGTTACCCACTTGCAAGCAAAGCAATTTTATTTTTTATTTTGTTATTATTATTTTGAAACACAGTCTCACTCTGTTGCCCAGGCTGGAGTGCAGTGGCTCAATCTCGGCTCATTGCCCAACGCCTCCTGGGTTCAAGCGATTCTCCTGCCTCAGACTCCTGAATAGCTGAGATTATAGGCATGCGCCACCACGCTTGGCTAATTTTTGTTATTTTAGTAGAGTCAGCGTTTCATCATGTTGGCCAGGTTGATCTCAAACCCCTGACCTCAGGTAATCTGCCCGCCTCGGCCTCCCAAAGTGCTGGGATTCCAGGCATGAGCCACCATGTCCAGCTACAAAGCAATTTTAAACCCAGCCTCCAAACACCGATCATTTGACTAAACTGAACTTTTTTTCTTGAGTTCTTCTTTGAAACACTTTCAAAACAAAATACAGAAAGCACAAATGTTAAATTTATATCTTGTTAGATGTGGCCAATGACATTTCTCTCTTTTCTGTTTTGTTTGGAAAGAGCATCCTCTTCCTTCTGGACTCTCCGCCAATGTCATACAGCTGATAAGCTGGGATTTCTTTCTATGTCTGATTCGAGAGTCCAAGCTCTTTATGGTGACTAAAATTCACACATCAGTGGCTCCAGTGGTGCAATTGGTTAGCACACGGTACATATAAACTTCAGACTTCTCTAGCCTTTTCAAGCCACAATTATTGAATAAAAGAGATCCCCAGTAAAGAGGGTAAAACATATCATAGCCTAGGCAATTAATAATGGGCAGAACAGCCTTTGTGATTCAAGAATAAATTTAATGTTCATATAAGGTCTAGTGTGCTTTCCACATAGTACTGATATCTCCATGAATTTCCATCAACATAAGAAACAGAAGTAGAGTTTCTAACTCACAGCTGGGGAAAATAGTTGGTATCTAATAAACACATGCTGATTGATTCTGTGATTGATCGGATCTGTATCCATCACTGCCTTCACTAATGAGGATGCTGATATATAACGGAGCAGCTGTTCAGTTGAAAATAAAGACCATTCTTCTGTAATGTAAAAACTGGAGCGTTTAAATCTGACAATTACAGCACCAGAAGTTCACTGAAATCTCCCCTTCAGCCTCTATAGCACTGTGAGTTGCAGAGTGTCTAAAGTTGGGGGCAACACACTTTATTATGCATCTGCAATCTGGATGGTAGTTAGCTTGCTGTACACACTTGTTGCTGGGAAACAACCACACATTTCTGAATAGCTTTATTACTAGAAGGATTCAGGGAACAAACCAACCAACCAGAACCTTTGCCATCGTTAACCCATGATTACAAGGCAATACGTTGTTCTTTGCTGTGCCCACTTCATGCACCCTTCATCCCCCACCCCACAAGGCCTAATCTTCAGCTTCTTTGAATTTAATAAATCTTCTTGTTGGGCTCATTTGGGGCATACAGGTTGCAAGTGAGTGTGATTACCATTTTGCTATTGTTATAAAACCACTGCCCTAATGAGATAGTATATGCATTTATTAAAAAAAAAAAAAAAAGTAGATTGCATACAGATTTCTCTACTCAAAGTGTCAGCCTTAATTAAGAAATAAATTAACTGACCCATTAGCCTCTCATGATCTATTTCTTTATTTTCTTATATAGCCATGGTATTCAAGAACAGTCAGCATTAAGTTTACTAATTATTCACTAACAAAACTCCATAGATATTGATTGGCCTTGTAATACAATTTTGCCAACACTTAACATACTGTGTCTCTTCCAGTACATTCAAACCTAGCGACTATAAAGAACTATTTCTGCTTGTTAACATTTTTCTTCCATCACGTCAGTATTAATAAGATTTTCTCTTTATTAGGGCCCTACAAGCAATGACGGAAGTAAGACATTACATAACAATGAAAACATCATCTAATTTATGCTCCAAGTGGAAATTCCTAGGTGTGTGTGAGTCAGAGAGGAGGAATTATTTCGTGTAGCTTGTACCAAAAGATTAGTTCTTCCTGCTAATATTATGTAGATGTGAAGACTGCTGAGTAACCAACAGACACTGGAATCATTTAAACATAATTATACCAATTTATTTTTCATCAACACATGTTAAAGTAATCCTAAAATGACACAGCACATGTCACCACAGTGAAAAGCCACAATAATGTCATTTATGTTTTTCAAATATTTAATTTTATGTCTTCCTTGTTCTGGAGGCTTCTGTTTTGTTTTTTTTGTTTTTTTTTTTTTCTTTTTTAATTTCCTGGCCTATGAGGCAAAAAAATATATATATGTATAAAAATATTTGAGGGGAGGTAGGGACTATGATTTTTTATTTAAATATCTTCATTGACAAAATTTAACTTTTTACATTTACACAAGTAATTTACCATCACTGTAATACATAGAAAATTGAATGTAAAATAGGCAAAAAGAAAATATCTACACTCTCACCAACCAAAAATAATTCCTGCCAATACTCTCTTTTGTATAATTTCCTCCTCCCTCTTTCCACTTTCTATGTTTGCCAACATTTGCACAAAGTCTTCATTGCTAGGGTTTGTCCTGGAGCATACTGTTCACACAGATGGCCCAGGCGAAGGTGGTGCAAGAATTAATAAGGCTTTCCTTCATCATTTACATCTATTTTTTCTCTAGATGACAGCACAGGCAATTCAATAGTATTTCTTTTGTGTTTTATGTTATTTCATTGTTTGGGGAAAAAAACTTACAAAGGGCTTACTTTCCCTCCCAAGACTCTGAGGAGAGAAAGCCATACTATTAAACATGTAGATTGCCGGGCGCGGTGGCTCAAGCCTGTAATCCCAGCACTTTGGGAGGCCGAGGCGGGTGGATCACGAGGTCAAGAGATCGAGACCATCCTGGTCAACATGGTGAAACCCCGTCTCTACTAAAAATACAAAACATTAGCTGGGCATGGTGGCGCGTGCCTGTAATCCCAGCTACTCAGGAGGCTGAGGCAGGAGAATTGCCTGAACCTAGGAGGCGGAGGTTGCAGTGAGCCGAGATCGCGCCATTGCACTCCAGCCTGGGTAACAAGAGTGAAACTCCGTCTCAAAAAAAACCAAAAAACAAACAAACAAAAAAAAACATGTAGATTTCTTATTCAGCTCATCATTTTTTCTCTTTTTTAAAGCACTCTTACCAATAAATAAAAATCCATAAAATCTACTTTGATTAAACTCTTCCCACAGTGAATCATCATATTGCATGCAGGAGTTCAAGGAACATTTACATGCTCCAAAACTCCATAATGTGACCCATCGAGAACCTCCCCTCCACTTACCTGTAAGAACCTGTTGGGTCAATTTTGAGATCCAAGATGGCCGAATAGGAACAGCTCCAGCGAGAAAAGTGCAGAGGGTGAGTGCTCACCGCATTTCCAAACAAGTTTTCACTGCCCACAGACCAGGAGATTCCCAGGCCAAAAAGTGCCATGAGTTTTCAGTGTGGCAGTTTCAGCCAGTGCCAGCTCAGCTGCACAGAAACTCACACAAGTCTGGGCAGCCATTTCGACTGGCACCTGGAATGCCTGGGAGACAGAGTTGCCCATTGAACTGAAAGGGAGGGGGCTGAGACAGGTAGCCAGGCAATCTGGCTTGGCAGGTACACTCCCACAAAACAAGCAAACTGAAATGCTTGGGACTGACAGTTTTGCAGCAAGTGCAGCTGGACCCAGGACAGTCCAGCTCAGTAGGCGGAAGGGCATCCGCCACTACTGAGGCAGTCCGCCACCACCAAGGCAGTTCACACAGCAGCTGGGCAGAGCCTGCAGCAGCTCAGCAACACCTCTGCTGGCAGACTGTGACTAGACTACTCTGTGAAGGGCAGGGCATCTATGAAAACAGGCAGCAGCATCACAGGAACTTATAAATAAAGCCAACCTTCCTAGGACAGAGCACCTGGGAAAGGAGGCAGTTATGAGTTCAGCTGCAGCAGACTTAAAGGTACCTGCCCGGCAGCTCAGCACAGAACAACAGAGCTCCCAGCACAGCACTTGAGCTCCTATAAGGGACAGACTGTCTCCTCAAGCAACTCACCAATCCCCGTATACACAAAGAGACACCTCATTAAGGAGAGCTCAAGCCAACACCTGGCAGGTACCCTTCTGGGAAAAGGATAGCAGAGGAAGAAACTGGCAGCAACCCTTGCTGTTCTGCAGCCCGCATGGGTGATCCCCAGGTGAGCAGGGTCTGGAGTGGACTTCCAGTGGCCCTGCAGCAGAGAAGCCTGACTGTTAGAAGGAAAACTAAGAAGCAGAAAGAAATAGGCTCAACATCAACAAAAAGGACATCCTCTCAGAGACCCCATCCAAAAGTCACCAACTACAAAGACAACAGGTAGATAAAGCCACTAAGATGGGAAGAAACCAGTGCAAAAAGGATGAAAACACCAAAATCCAGAATGGCTCTCCTCCTCCAACGGGTCACAACTCCTCACCAGCTAGGGATCAAATATGGATGGAGAATGAATCTGATGAATTGACAGAAACAGGCTTCAGAAGGTGGGTAATAATAAACTTCCCAGAGCTAAAAGAACATGTACTAACCCAATGCAAAGAAACTAAGACCCTAGAAAAAAGGATAGATCAGATGCTAACTAGAATAAACAGCTTAGAGAAGAATATAAACAACTTGATGGAGCTAAAAAACACAGCATGAGAACTTTGTGAATCATACACAAGTTTCAATAGCCAAATTGACCAAGCAGAAGAAAAGATATCAGAGATTGAAGATCAACTCAATGAAATAAAATGAGAAGGCAAGAAAGGAGAAAAAAAGAAAAAAACAGTGAAAAGAAATGAACAA
The DNA here is from genome assembly GCF_001604975.1 of Cebus imitator. Taxonomy (NCBI): domain Eukaryota; kingdom Metazoa; phylum Chordata; class Mammalia; order Primates; family Cebidae; genus Cebus; species Cebus imitator. The sequence continues at coordinate 2,117,704 of NW_016107574.1, read as the reverse complement.
AACCTTCAAGAAATATGGGATTATGTGAAAAGACCTAATCTACATTTGACAGGTGTACCTGAATGTGACAGAGAAAATTAATCCAAAGCTGGAAAACATTCTTCAGGATATTATCCAGGAAAACTTCCCCAACCCAGCAAGGCAGGCCAACATTCAAGTCCAGGAAATACAGAGAATACCACAAAGATATTCCTCAAGAAGAGCAACCCCAAGGCACATAATCATCAGATTCACAAGGGTTGAAATGAAGGAAAAAAAGCTAAGGGCAGCAAGAGAGAAATGTCGGGTTATCCACAAAGGGAAGCTCATCAGACTCACAGCGAATCTTTTGGCATAAACCGTACAAGCCAGAAGAGTGTGGGGGCCAACTTTCAACATCCTTAAAGAAAAGAACTTTCAACCTAGAATTTCATATCCAGCCAAACTAAGCTTCATAAGTGAAGGAGAAAGAAAATCCTATATGGACAAGCAATTGCTAAGAGGTTCATCACCATGAGGCCTGCCTTACAAGAGCTCCTGAAAGAAGCACTAAACAAGGAAAGGAACAACCAGTACCAAATGCACCAAATGGTAAAGACCATCAACACAATGAAGAAAATTTGTCAACTAACAGGCAAAACATCCAGCTAGCATCAAATGGCAGGATCAAATTCACACATAACAATATTAACCTTAAATGTAAAAGGACTAAATGCCCCAATCAAAAGACACAGACTGGCAAATTAGATAAAAATTCAAAACCCATTGGTGTGCTGTATTCAGGAAACCCATCTCACATGCAAGGACACATATAGGCTAAAAATAAACGGATGGAGGAAGATTTATCAAGCAAATGGAGAGCAAAAAGAAAGAAGGAGTTGCAATCCTAGTCTCATAAAATGGACGTTAAACCAACAAAGATCAAAAGGGGCAAAGAAGGGTATTACAAAATGGTAAAGGTATCAATGCATCAAGAAGAACTAACAATCCTAAATATATCAATGCATCAAGAAGAACTAACGATCCTAAATATATCAATGCATCAAGAAGAGCTAACGATCCTAAATATATATGCACCCAATACAGGAGCACCCAGGTAGATAAAGCAAGTTCTTAACAACCTATAAAGAGACTTAGACTCCCACACAACAATAGTGGAAGACTTTAACACTCCACTGTCAATATTAGACAGATCAATGAGACAGAAAATTAACAAGGATATCCAGGACTTGAACTCAGATCTAGACCAAGAGGACCTAATAGACATCTACAGAAATCTCCACCCCAAATCCATAGAATAAACATTCTTCTCTACACCACATGACACCTACTCTAAAATTGGCCACATTATTGGAAGTAAATCACTCCTCAGCAAATGCAAAAGAATGGAAATCATAACAAACAGTCTCTCAGACCACAGTGCAATCAAAGTAGAACTGAGAATTAAGAAACTAACTCAGAACCACACAACTTTATGGATGTCGAGGGGATAAACAATGAAATGAAGGCAGAAATAAAGACGTTCTTTGAAACCAATGAGAACCAAGATACAACGTACCAGAATCTCTGGGACATATTTAAAGCAGTGTCTAGAGGGAAATTTATAGCAATAAATGTCCACCAGAGAAGTGAGGAAAAATCTAAAATCAACACCCTATCATCAAAATTGAAAGAGCTAGAGGAGCAAGATCAAAAAAAATACAAAAGCTAGCAGAAGACAAGAAATAACAAAGATCAGAGCCAAACTGACGGAGATAGAGACACAAAAAACCCTTCAAAAAATCGATGAATCCAGGAGCTGGTTTTTTGAAAAGATCAACAAAATAGACAGACTGCTAGCCAGATTAATAAAAAAACAAAAGAGAGAAGAATCAAATAGATGCAATAAAACTTGATAAAGGGGATATCACCACTGACTCCACAGAAATACAAACTACAATCAGAGATTACTACAAACAACTCCATGTACATAAACCAGTAACCTGGAAGAAATGGATAAATTCCTGAACACTTGCACCCTCCCAAGCCTAAACCAGGAAGAAGTTGAAACCTTGAACAGACCAATAACAAGGGCTGAAGTTGAGGCAGCAATTAATAGCCAAAAAAAAGTCCAGGTCCAGACGCGTTGAGCTGAATTCTACCAGATGTACAAAGAGGAGCTGGTACCATTCCTTCTGAAACTATTCCAAATAGTACAAAAAGAGAGAATCCTTCCCAAATCATTTTATGAGACCAACATCATCGTCAAACCAAAACCCGGCAGAGACTCAACAAAAAAAGAAAACTTCAGGCCAATATCCATGATGAACACAGATGCAAAAATCTTCAATAAAATACTTGCAAACTGATTGCAACGGCACATCAAAAAGCTTATCCATCACGTTCAAGTAGGCTTCATTCCGGGGATGCAAGGCTGGTTCAACATATTCAAGTCTATAAATGTAATCCACCACATAAACAGAACCAAAGACAAAAACCATATGATTGTCTCAATAGATGCAGAGAAGGCCTCGACAAAATTCAACAGCCTTTTATGCTAAAAACTCTCAATAAACTAGGTATCGAAGGAACATATCTCAAAATAATAAAAGCTATTTATGACAAACCTACAGCCAATATCTTACTGAATGGGCAAAAACTGGAAGCATTCCCTTTGAAATCCAGCACTAGACAAGAATGCCCTCTCTCACCACTCCTATTCAGTATAGTATTGGAAGTTCTAGCCAGATCAATTAGGCAAGAAAAGAAATAAAGGGTATTCAATTACAGAGGATGTCAAATTGTCTATTTGCAGATGACATGATTCTATATTTAGAAGATCCTATCATCTCAGCCCAAAATCTCCTTAAACTGATAAGCAACTTCAGCAAAGTCTCAGGATACACAATCATTGTGCAGAAATCACAAGCGTTCCTATACATCAATAACAGACTTCAAGTGAGCCAAATCAAGAACAAACTACCATTCCCAATGGCTACAAAGAGAATAAAATATCTAGGAATACAACTAATAAAGGATGTAAAGGACCTCTTCAAGGAGAACTACAAATCACTGCTCAAGGATATGAGAGGGCACAAACAAATGGAGAAACATTCCATGCTCATGTTAGGAAGAATCAATATCATGAAAATGGCCATACTGCCCTAAGTAATTTATAGATTCCATGCTATCCCTATCAAGCTACCAATGACCTTATTCACAGAACTGGAAAAAATCACCTTAAACTTCATATGGAACCAAAAGGGAGCCTGCATAGCCAAGACAATCCTAAGCAAAAAGAACAAAGCTGGAGGCATCACACTACCCGATTTCAAACTATACTACAAGGCTACGGTAATCAAAACAGCATAGTACTGGTACCAAAACAGAGATATAGACCAATGGAACAGAACAGAGGCCTCAGAGGCAACGCCACACATCTACAACCATCTGCTCATTGACAAACCTGGCAAAACAAGCAATGGGGAAAGGATTCCCTGTTTAATAAATGGTATTGGGAAAACTGGCTAGCCATGTGTAGAAAGCAGAAACTGGACCCCTTCCTGACACCTTACACTAAAATTAACTCCAGATGGATTAAGGACATAAACATGAGACCTAACACCATAAAAACCCAAGAAGAAAACCTAGGCAAAAGCATTCAGGACATAGGCATAGGCAAGGACTTCATGACTAAATCATCAAAAACATTGGCAACAAAAGCCAAAATAGACAAATGGGACCTAATTAAACTCCACAGCTTCTGTACAGCAAAAGAAACAACCATTAGAGTGAGCCGGCAACCAACAGAATGGGAAAAAATTTTTGCAATCTACCCATCTGACAAAGGGCTGATAACCAGAATCTACAAAGAACTGAAACAGATTTACAAGAAAAAAATCAAACAAACCCATTCAAAAGCATACAAAAGACATGAACAGACACTTTTCAAAAGAAGATATATATGAGGCCAACAAACATATGAAAAAATGCTCATCATCACTGATTATTAGAGAAATGCAAATCAAAACCACACTGAGATACCAGCTCACTCCAGTTAGAATGGCAATCATTAACAAATCTGGAGACAACAGATGCTGGAGAGGATGTGGAGAAATAGGAACACTTTTACACTGTTGGTGGGAGTGTAAGCTAGTTCAACCATTGTGAAAGACAGTGTGGCCATTCCTCAAGGACCTAGAAATAGAAATTCCATTTGACCCAGTAATCCCATTACTGGGTATATATCCAAAGGATTATAAATAATTCTATTATAAAGACACATGCACAAGTATGTTCATAGCAGTGCTGTTTACAATAGCAAAGACCTGGAACCAATCCAAATGCCCATTGATGATAGACTGGACAAGGAAAATGTGGCACATGTACACCATGGAATACGATGCATCCATAAAAAACGATGAGTTTGTGTACTTTGTAGGGACATGGATGAATCTGGGAACCATCATTCTCAGCAAACTGACACAAGAACAGAAAATCAAACACCGCATGTTCTCACTCACAGGCAGTTGTTGAATAATGAGAACACAAGGACAAAGGGAGGGGAGCATCACACACTGGGGTCTCTTGGTGAGGGCCAAGGGAGGGACAGCGGGGTAGGTGGAGAGGTTGGGGAGGGATAATATGTGGAGAAATGCCAGATGTAGTTGGCAGGGGAATGGAGACAGCCAACCACATTGCCATGTGTGTACCTATGCAACAATCCTGCGTGATCTGCACATGTACCCCAGAACCTAAAGTACAATATTAAAAATAAAAAAGAACCTGTTGGGTCCCAGTAAGTTTCCAGTCCTCAGCTACAAATACATGATTGGACTTTTACTGCAGATTTAACCAGACTCCTGGACCATTTCTGACTCCCACAGATGGAATTTAAAAGGCTGAAGCTCCACAGCCATTTGCTCAAATTTTTGCTTTCTTCCCAAACAAAGGAAAAAAAGTCATTTCTGACAAAATGATAGCATCAACATTTTCAGTTTCTGGGCAGAAACTTTTCCTTTGCTTCATCAATAGGCAAACATATTTTCCTCATAGATGTCAGTGATGTAATTTTGTGTTTGCCATTATCAGTAACATTGCAAAATCAATATTTATCCCTTCTTTTACTTACTCATCCCTTTGAAGAATTTGCTATAGGTCTGCTCTCTGTTTGCTTTTTAAGATATAAAGGAACATTAAACCTGTCTTTGCCCTTAAAATTCTCATATTCCATGAAAAGCCAGATACAGAAACCAAAAATGCCAATATGACGAGACACTGTAAAATTGATGTTTCTGTCTGCTGCAGTCAAGGATGATCAGGCCACAGTAAAAAGGGTCTCATTGGCAGCAGTGAGAAGAAACATGGGACTGCAACTCCGAACACCTGGGGTAGAGATTCCAGGGGCTAAAACTGGAGGGAAGAGCAAGGATCACATTGTGAAAGCTGAACATCAAAGGTATGGACATTTACCAACAATCAGTGGGAAATCTTGGAAGGACATTAACCTCTGTTGCTTGCTTTAGAGTCTCGTAATTAGCAGCCAAATAAAATAACCATCTTTAGACACAATGTCTAAGGGAAAGTCATACTCCTACAACTTGGTGGGGCAAAGGATGATTTACTAGAGATATAGGGGTTTGATGATCACGTTTTCAGAGTAATTTTGCATTTATGTCTGACCACAAACCAGAATTTTTTGGGGGGTGGGCAGAGTCTCACTCTATTCCCCAGGTTGGAGTGCAGTGGCACGATCTCGGCTCACTACAACCTCTGGTCCCGGGTTCAAGCAATTCTCCTGCCTCAGCCTCCCAAGAAACTGGGACTACAGGTGCATGCCACCACGCCTGGATAATTTTTTGTATTTTTAGTACAGACAGCGTTTCACCGTGTTAGCCAGGATGGTCTCGATCTCCTGACCTTGTGATCTGCTCACCTCAGCCTCCCAAAGCTCTGGGATTACAGGCATGAGCCACTGTACCAAGCCAATGGCTAACAAATTTTAACTCTTACCCATCCCTCCTATTCTGCCCCACGTCAGGGCAAACTAATAAGAAAGCCTGGGTACACCGTCTTTGGCAAAAAGAAAAGAAAATATCTATGCTTTTACCACCACCTAGGGGATTTTAATCATGCAAGCCCCTGCCCGTTCATAGGAATCCTTTCCCTGGCCCCACTTTCTAACCCCAGGGCAACTTTCTTACATTGTTGGTGGGAATGTAAAAGATAAAATCACTTTGGAAAATAATCTGGCAATTTATTTAAAAGGCCTGTGCATGAATATTTATAGCACCTTTATTCATAACAACCACAAAACAAATTCCCATCAAGAAGAAAATGGATAAACCAACTGTGGTCTATTTATACAATGGAAAGTAGAGGGGAGACCTCTTTAGTGCTACAGGAGGACAAATCGTGGTTCAGTGAAGCAATTTACTTACTTTTTTCAGCACTTATTTTTATCTGTGCTACTCTGATGTTCCTTCTAACAGGAAGGGCCAGTTGAGTTTGGAGAGGGCGTGGTGGGAAGGCTGAAGGAGGCTGCTTTAGAACCAGAATCCCTGTGTATCATTCCCAACTCTGCCATCTACAAAATTCATGACTGGGGTATTTATTTACCTATTCTAAGGCACAAACGGCTTAATTTAAAAAGAAATGGGGAGGAGGAGTTGTAAGTACTGCCTTACCATATTATCCTAGGGACTCAAAAAGGAGATATCACCCCTGTCTGTGCTTAGCACATGTCCTGTCACAGAGTAGATGTTCCTTAAATACTAGCCTGAATCAGAGGACAGAGGAGTGTCCTGTGCATCATGTCTGGCTGATGCCTTGGTATCTAAGACACCTTTTTAACATTCACAACTTCTCACCTTCTTTATGAGGTTTAAAACCCTGCTTGAATGATTCCGTACTTTATTATCAATGTTAGTGGTTCACTGTGTCTCTCTCTTCTCTATAATTAGTAGGATGATTACAGAAACTGTACCTATCAGGAAGAAGTTCGGTTTTTATAACGTAATTCACCTAAGGCAGGTGAGTTGAGAGATAGTTGGATATCTCCATTAAGAGAGTGCTGAGGCTGGGACATGACATTTTTTTGGCAGTGAAAAGCTAAATGGAAGCCAGAAGGTGTTTCAGGGGAATTCTGTGTTGTGGGCTAGTGACTTTTTAATCAGATAAGCTGAAACCTGCCAACAAGCCTATGCACTCTAAATAAGAATTGCCCAAATCCATCTATTCTAGCCTGTCTCAAAAGTGTTCCCTGAAAACCACATCCCCTGAAAAGAATCTCAAAAAAAGGAGTGAGGGGTAGGGTCAGGTAACTTTAGGAAAGCATGAATATACTAATTACCTTCACCTTAGAAAGCCGCAGTACAGTTTAGCTGATAAAAATTTCAAAGACTTCTGCTACGAACCACATTTACTTAAATTTAGGAGAATATGGCTTCAACAAACTTACTGAAAGATGAAACTATTTTTAATAACATTCATTAATGTGTACATCATTTATATAGAGTAATGGGAAATGGAAAAATCAGATATGTACCAATAATACAAATTAAAAGTTTCAAATCAAATAACCTATCTGTGTACTCAAAAAACAATTTGATTTAAATTGGAGAAACCACATGCTGAAGGAAAGGAGAAAGTTACTTGGTTTTCTATCCCATTCCCTGGGAGAATCAACTTTCCTTCTCCCTCTTCACTATACGTGAGCTCTATCACCTATAAAATAGATGTTAAATGGAAAGCTGAAAAAAGAATCTTTCCCTTCACCTGCCTAGTATGTTTCTCCTGTGGTAATTAAACATGAGTGTTGATTTTCCAATTCCTACTTTCTTTTTTTTTTTTT
>NW_016107574.1:2037031-2103824 GCF_001604975.1 Cebus imitator | reverse complement strand
AGCTGCAATCCTGAGCTGTTCCTAAACGGCCATCTTGGATCCACCCTCAATTCCTACTTTCTATCTCTACTGACCTTAAGATACTGTTTCTAAGAGCTACGAGGAAGGGGCTGACTAATAAGGGTTTTTGGGAATTGCAATAAATATTTTGAAATTTAAGTCATTTTGTGTAGAAACAAACAATAGTATTTAGGAAACACATTCCCCCAATGTATGCCCTCTGTCAGTATACTAAATAGATAAAGTAGAAATTTGCTGTTTCCTTTTCTACACATATATACATATTCGAATGCTTTACCTGTGCCTGGTAAATTATTCAGTTAGGTCATCCTGGAAGCTAAATTTCTGCAGAGAAGAGCTGTGGCAGGGAGAAACTGGCTGGCACCATTCTTTGCACTGTTGCAGCCAAGCTGAGCAGAAGATTCTAACAGTGCCCACTCAGTGGCGACTTTTCACTGGCCGGTGCAGGGGCTGTTCCCTTATCTAGTGGTTCCTGGGGAAAGCTTAGTGCCAAGGGAAAACAAAGAGCCTGAAAGAACAAATTTATGCTAAAAGTGTTTGGTAATTAATTTTGCTCATTATGCATGCATAAAATTTGGATGTTTACTCCATCCCATGAACTGCACCAAATGCTAGGGATGAAGTTGACAGCCAAGCAGACTAGATCGCTGTTCTTATAAAGCTGCCATTCCAGTGGGAGAGGCAGAAAATTGACACTGCATGAACTAAATCTAAAGTTCAATGCAATCACAATGGCCTGTTCCTGTCCCTCCAACTGCCTGTAGGCAAAGAAAGTATCTCTCTGGATTTCTTTTCTAATGACCAGTTAACGCTTTATGTTCTCTTCTTTGTGTTTCTCTCATTCTCATCACCCCATTCTTTTATTATTTTTGCACACTTAAATAATGACTCCTACACGGACTTAAAGACAACAAAATTTAAAATAAAATTCATAATAATTCAGGATATCTACCTAGGATTTCCAAACGATTTTGCTATTGAAAAATATATATATATGTTCTTTTAAAATACATAAATATATAATTGGAGACTTTAATTTACTAGCTAGTCTTCACAGAGGACTTAATACATTCCAGATACTTTTCTAAGTGCTTTTTAAATACATTAACTTATTTTAGCAGCATATTGGCCTTAAAGAAGGTACATTTATCATTCCCATTTTACAGATAAGCTATCTAAAAGTAGACGAAGTTATAATAATACTTTGTTCAATACAGCCATTTAATAAGTGATAGAGTCACACTATGATTCTGGCATTTTTGACCCTGCATTGCCTTTCAACATGACCATGTTATTAAAAAGAAATATCTATTTATTATTCAAAAAAAGAAAGAAAAACAGTGGAAGGATATAATTTCAGAGTATAGGTAGACCCTAAAATTACTTATATAAAGAATTCACCTGTCCTAATTTTTCTCAATTCACAGTAGCCTGGTAAATGCTTTATCAAAAGCTATTGCTGGCCCGCTACCCTGTATTCAGGAGCCAGAGCATCGAGACATTAGCAACATGGAGGTTTTCAATTCCTATCTCAAGCGACAGCTCCAGACATTGTAGATCAAGAGCATAACCATGTTAGTCTTTGTTAGAATAACATTCATAATCCATTTCATAAATACTTTTAAACATCTATAAAAATACCTGAATTTTATCCCCATTTATATTTTAATTTTAATAGAACATCGCAGCAGTACAGGGGCTGAAACAACCGCCCCTTGAAGCTTCATAGGAAGTCAAAAGTTTGGAAAACGATCATCATATGAGGAAGGGTTCTTCACACAGTCCAAGGTCTTCAGGGGGCTGAGAGTCCTCTGAAATGAATCACAAAATGTTTCCAGTTTCTGCAATGGACCCATCACCATTCTGGAAGATTTATAGCTTTGAAATGATTTTAATACTATATTTATTCTATAAGGGCTTAAAAACCACAGCTCCTGCCTCCGTCGCTAAGTTACTAATTGGGGCAAGTCATTTGTTCACTCAGTATACTCCGTTTTCCTAGGTATCAAATTGAAATAACATGGTTTCTGCCTGACACTGTTTTAAAGGGATAAAAATTAATGAAGGTATATAATCATAAGCTGTTATTATTTCTCTGTTCCCCATATCCCCTCTGAGAGAGCTTGTGAAATTTAGCCTTCAGTTTTATGAGGGTACTTCTGGGTATAGTATACATGGACCATACCATTTGCTCTGTTTCTTTTAGAGACTTTATTTCAATATTTTATATATACCCCTCCCCCGTAGATATTTTAGCATTCTCTACTTACTGTTTTCTGAAAATTGTTATTTTCATTTGTTCCCAAAAAACAATAAAAATTTTAAATTGAGAGTAAGTATAAACAGGAAATATTTCACTCTGTTCATCAACATGTGGATGGGATTTGCAGTGGGAACAGGCAAATACTCAAATGACAAATGATAACTTCCAAGATCAAAATACCCTAATAAGCATTATCTTAAATCAGAACAGCACTTGTGTAGGCATAAATGTGCAACAATGAGTGGCCGCAAAGGAGATATCATCTAATGTTATTATTATTTTTAATCTAACAAAAGAAATTTTTGAAATGATGTGCTTTTCTTCTTTTCTACTTTTCTTAGAAAAATAACTACAAAAAAAAAAGAAAAGTCTCTTCTGGAACCCAGCAAACTCTGAGTATATTGTGTCATCGTCATTTACTTCTGGCTTCAACTATGTGTCTATGAAAAACTACACCTACATAAAGCACAATTTTTAAATCCTACTTCAAGTGTTTTTGAAAAGCACCATTCAAATTGCATCATTTTCATTTTGACGAAAACATTTAAAAACATCTTTGTGAATTAATGTGATATATAAAATACATGATTGTTAACTCTAGTTCTTCTACTATGCAATAGACCACCAGAACAAACATATTCCTCCTGTCTAACTATAGCTTTGTACCGGTTGACCAGTCCCTTACCATCCCCTCACCTCCATCCTCTGGTATCTACTATTCTATTCTCTACTTCTATGAGAATGAATAAATACATGTTTAAATTAATGGTATGCTAATTTCCCTGATTTGAGCATTACATAATTCATACAAATATCCAAACATCACATTGGTGCCTCATAAATATGTACAAGTATGTCAGTCATAAATACTTTTTAAAATTGCATTATTTTCACACCAATGGAAGTTCAAGTAACGTGCATTTCGATTTTAAAGCTTACCCTTATAGAGCCTGATTTCATCACCTCTCTCTACACAGGAATCACCAAACAATTATGACAGGCAGCTTTAGCAAATGAAAAAATGTAATGTTCATTTAAATTTGAATTTCAAATAAATAGCAAATGTGCTCAGTATAAGTATGTACTACCTATTGCATGAGACATGATTATACTAACAGTTTACATGTCATTTATATCAAATTCAAATTTACCTTTGTTTTTTATCTTGCAACCTTACTAATAACGTGTTAAACATCAAGGATCTGTGTTGTGACGTTACCACAATTAGACAAAACTAAACCATTAAGGACAGAAACAGAACTGTACTGAAATTCATGGATAATTAGGAGAACAAACATATATAACATGAAAGGAAGGTGTTTTCCTCTTGACTTTTGAAAGTTAAACAAAACTATGTTCTTACAGCAAAGGGGGAGAAGTCACATTTTGCATAAGCATCTCATCTTCCAAAATTGGAAGAGTCAGCTGTATCACACGTCCCACAACTATTCAGACATTAGCAATACTATTCATAACCTTAAGCAGAATTAATAAGAGACACAAAATGAACAAAGAAGGCTAAACAAATTAAATGGATTTCTTCTTTCACTGTGCAATAAATTTTAGTTTTGTTCCAAGGAGATCATATATTTCATTATTATTAGACGTGTCAGCAACATTTTACCTGTGAAAAGCACAATTTTTTTTTCCTACTTCTTCCCCATATTACCCCAAGCTCCTTATTCCATACTTTATGAGTCAGAGGAGGTCTTAATTGCTGCTTTTCAGTGTTACAAACTCTGAAACCCAAGGTGGCATTTTGCTAAATGGATTTTACATATGGAACATTGTTGAACATTTGCAAAAAATAATAATAATAATGCACAATATAAACACATTCTTAGGATTTTTCTCTTATGCGTAACCTTTAGAAGTGGAAATAATAGGCCTTTATCAGGGGAGCAAGACAAGTTCCGGTTCCTATTAACTTCACACGATTTTATTTCCCCTTGTGGTGGCATAGCCTACAAGCTACCTTACCATTTTCTCTCCTCTCTCTCTCTCTCACCCATCCCTCAATTCTGAGAAACGTATTAATTATTGTAATATAGAGAAACACTATGAGTTGTGAGCTGCGTGAGTGTCTTGATGCTCCCTGCTTCCCCCTTTGCCTTGTTCACTGGGGTATTTGTGTGTTTATCAATTTTCCCTGCATCATCAGTGTGTTAAAACTGCCAGAAGAGAAAAAGAAATGATTCCCCTTGAATGTAGGAAGAATTGAGGGTATGTTTTGAGAAAATAGAATAAAACTGTTGTGGGGAATAGTCGAATATGGTAACTGGGGGGAAGTTGGAAATTATTTACAAAGCTGGGTTTTGCATAATACATTTTCAGAATGATCTGATAGGGTGATTTTGATAATTATTGTGAAAAGGTGTGTGAAGTATGATGCACAGGACCTGGCACCTGGAAACTGCACAATAAATACTATTGATTATTAAAGGTCAGTTCTGTTCCTCTTGTGTGTAAAGCATTATAAATCCTGCAAGGTGGGTGAGATACAAGTTTTTTATGAGACCTTAATGTCAACAGTAAACTTGCAGAGAAGACCATCTTCTCCTCATGGGGTCCATAATAATGTCAAAGAATAAAAAATGGTGGCCTGGATGACACTTTGTGCAGAAAAAAGGGAATGTGAATTTGAGGGGAATTTCACCACTTCCTGAATGGTGTATCTTGAAACAGCCTTGCTCAAAGGGTGCTTTATCACAGGTGAGGCCAGTAATCTTGGCCTGTCCAGAACAATTTTGGCTTTGGACTTCCATAAACCAAAGGAGATCCACAACCAAGGGACATGAGGCATCTCTCTGTGTGTCAGCCTGATTGACCTGTAGGATCAAGAGCAGTGAGAGCCACAACTCAATCCCTCGAGTTTCTGTATCTTCTCTTTCCCTCACCCTTAGGACCACATCCCAGCAATGCCATAGCCAAAGGAAGTTTGCTCTCTCTGCTGAAAAACAAGCCACTATATTTATCCAGATGCATCAGCCAGCTTCAGAACTTACCAAAAGTAATGTAAGATAATTTTTTGTTTTAGAATCCACCCTCACTCCTTCCATGATCATTTTTGTTCCCCTGGAGCCACTTCCTAGGATTTCTGAAGCTGTCCCATCATGTTGTCTGGGATCTAGCACTGGAGAGCACTACTGGGTCTCCTCCCTTCCCATCTCTGCACTTTGCCTTTTCTCTTCCCTAATCACTTATCCAGCAATCATATATCCTATTCCTTTTGGCCCACAACCAAGAAAGTGTTGCTTCAAATTCTGAAATAGACAGTGATTTTATGTAGCACATGTATACAGTAACAAAAGTTAAAGAGACTATTTATTGGATACGACATATCTGTCTTATATAGTTCTAGTGCTTTATAATTCACCAACAACTCTATGAGGTGGTACTGATTTTATAATCATTTCATAGACAATAAAAACTGAGGCTTGCAGGGATGAAACAGCTTGCCCAAGGTCAATAGTTAAGAAGGTATGGAAGAAGGATTTAAACCTAGGGTGCTTGTGTTCAAAGCATGATCTTTTAGCTACTAAGCTAGCACATCTTCATCCCAGGTGCCCTTTCAATTGCATTGACATTTTAAAATAAATTAACATGAGGCTATGACTTCCTATCCTTGAGATCAATCACTGAGAATATCTAAATAAATTTTGGTTATGATTAGAGGTTAGCAAATCAACAAGATTTCTTAAACCAAATGTAGTCCTAATTTAAGCACACTAGCAGTATGGAGAAGTAAGATGCTAAAAACCGACTCTCCCACATATAACTATAAACTCTGGGTAAAATACAACAGGCAAGTACCTGAGAGCTCTAGAGAATGAAAAATAGCAGGAAAATTTTGGAGAGGAGTCAACACATGGAAGAAAAGGCAAAAAAGCCAAGTACTGAATGAGTTTCTCATTTACGGGATTTGGCTATGAGGTTAACGATTGTTGTGGGATAGTATAGAGGTACTAAACCTCCCGCTAAAGGTCTTTCATCTTTCTGACCAGAAAAGACAGAGTAAGCTGCCTCATGAAACTAGGACCACTGGAAAAGGGGGTTTATTCCAGAAAGGAGAATACTAATATATAAAAAAAAACAAAATATAATATATAAATCCTGCTAAAATTGTTGGCTGCCCATTAAGTTACTCTTGCACAATGTACACTAAAAGTAATCTGAACTAGAATCTAGAATCTAGGCTGCTACCCACTACCCACTCTAACCAAAAGAGTTTTCAGTTTGCATTTAATTTAGCTAATTGTTTGCTTAAGTATGAACAATCTTTATAGAAATGTAACAGAATCCAGAGTCATTAAAACATACTACTTACAGTACTCAATATATGATCTATAATTACTCAACATACAAAAAGCAAGAAAAATGGCACCTATTTTTAAGAGGAAGGATAATTTTTAAAAGTCCAGTCCTGAGATATTTCAGTGGTTGAAATAAACAGCAAGGACTTTAGAACAGCCATTAAAACTATGGTCAGCATAGAAATGTAAAATATTCCTATAATGAGTGAAAAAACAAGAAAGTCTCCTCATGGAAGTTAAAATCATTAAAAAGGAAGAAATGTAGAACTTATAGTATCTGAAACAAAAATCTATTTGAAGCAATTAAGAAAGGGTCAGTGAACTTGAAAATACCTTAGCACAAAATACCCAATCTGAGGAAAAGAAAGAAAATTATTTTAAAACTTAAAAAAGACTCAGAGAAGTGTTAGACAATATCAAAAGTTGTTAACATACCTGTTACCAGAATCACTGAAGGAGAGTAGAATAAAAATGAGGAGAAAGAATACATAAAGTGAAAACAGCTTAGAATTATCTACATTTGATTAAGGGTACAAATTTACAGATTCAACAAGTTCAGAAAACCTCAAACAGGATAAATATGAAGAAAATTACATTTAGAAAAATTACATCCAAACTGTTGATAGCCAAAAAAAAATTTTTGAAGACAGTCAGAAATAAAAGATAATACATAAGGAGAAAAGCAAATGAGAAATCAGAAGACACTAGAAGCATATCTTTAATGTACTGAAAAAAAGAAAATGAGAGATTGATGGAGAATTCCATATTCAGTTAAAATTGCCTTCAAAAAATGGAAGCAAAATAAAGATTATTTTAAATAAATGAAATAAAGAAAAAATTTTCCCAGTATATCTACATTTCAATAAATCCTAAAAAAAATTCTTCAAGCTAAAGAAAGATATTACAGTGGCACCCTGATCTTCAGGAAAAAATGAAGACAACTTCAAATCATATCTATTTTAATATGAGATTATTTTTCTCTTTGTTTCTTTAAAATGTATGTGACTATTTAAAACAGAAATTGTACCATATTCTTATAAGGTGTATACTGTATGCAGCTACAACACATTTGACAACTATAGCATAAAGAATGACAAGGAGTGTGTTAAAATGGAAGTGTCAAGATTTGTACCGTTTATAGGCAGTGGTATAATACTAATTGTAAGCAGACTATTGTTCATTTGTTTGTTTGTTTGTGGCAGGGTCTTGCTCTATCACCCAGGCTGAAGTGCAGTACACAATTATGACCCACTGCAGCCTGGATCTCCCAGGCTCAAATGATTCTCCCACCCTCTCTGTCTCTCAAGTAGCTGGGACTACAGGCAGGTGCCACAATGCATGACTAGTTTTTTAGTATTTTTTGTAGAGTCGGGGTTTTTATCATGTTGTCCAGACTGATCTTGAACACTAGGCCCAAGGGATCCATCCACCCCTGCCTTCCAAAGTGCTGGGATTACAGGCATGAGCTACCCTGTCTGGTCCTAAGTAGACTGTTAATGGACATGGTTGCAATTTCATCACCAGGGAAACACTAAAAATTATTAAAAATATATTAAAAAATATGAATAGCTAAATTAAGATGGAATTATTTTTTAAATGTTCAAATAATCCAAAGGAAGGCAGAGAAAGATCGGGAAAGAAAGAAAAAATCAACATAGGTGGCACAAATAAAATAGACATATAGATTGGCCACAAAACACAATTCATAAAAGGTAAATTAACAAATTGAACATAATCACAATTTAGACTTTTGCAAGGTGAAAGACACTGATAAGAGGATGAGAAGATAAGCTACAGAGTGGAAGACAATATTTGCAAATTGCATATTCAACAAAAGGCTAGTATCTAACACACATAAATATCTCTCAAAAGGCAACAGTAATAAATAATTCAATTAGAAAATGGACAAAATACATGAAGAAATATTTGACTGAAGAAGATATATATAGATGGAAAATACATGAAAAGATGCTTAACATTATAAACCATCAGAGAAATTAAAATTCAAACCATAACAATATATCTACACATCTGCCAGAATGGCTTTGGTAGAAAACAGTAACACCACTAAATGCTGGTGAAGACACAGAGGAACTGGATCATTTATACGTGGCTGATGTGACTATAAAATGGTACAGCCTCTCTGAAAAGCAGTTTGGCAGTTTCTTATATTTTACAACTCAGAAATTGTTACTTCTGGGCATTGATCCCAGTGGAACGAAGACTTGCGTTCCCACAAAATCCTGTATGTGAATGCCCACAGCAACCTTATTCATAAAGAGCTAAAATATAAAAGCAACCCAGATGTCTTTCAAGAGATGAATGGTTAGCAAACTGTGGTACATTCATCTCATAGAATACTAGTCAGCAATATAAAGGAACAAACTCAATACATGCAGTGACCTGGATGAATGTTCCGGAAATTTTACTAAGTGAATAAAGCAACCCCAGAATGTTACTTACTGTGTAATTCCATTTATAGAACATTTTTTAAATGACGATATTATAGAAATTGAGAAAAGATAAGTGGTTACCAGAGGATAACAAGAACGTACGGGAGTGAGGGAAGTGAATATTAAAAATGTCTTTCAAAGAGGAAGGAAATTTTCGTTTTTGTTATAATTTTTCAGTCCTTAGTCATAAATTCTTTTCCAAGGCTGATGTCCAGAATGGTATTTCCTTCTAGGTTTTTTACAGTTTGAAGTCTTACATCTTGAGTTAACTTTTGTATATGGTGAAAGATAGGGGTCCAGTTTTACTCTTCTACATGTGACTAGCAAGCTATCCCAGGGCAATTTATTGAAATGGAGTCCTTTCCCATTAATTGCTTTTGTTGATTTTGTCAATGATCAGATGATTATAAGAATCCAGCTTTATTTCTGGGTTCTCTATTCCAGCTGTCCCCCAAATTTTTGGCACCAGGGACCATTTTTGTGGAAGACAATTTTTCCACAGATAGGGGTGAAAGGCAGCGGGAAGTATGGTTTTGGGATGAAACTGTTTCACCTCAGATCATCAGGCATTAGTTAGATTCTCATAAGGAGCACATGACCTAGATTCCTCACATGCACAGTTCACAAGAGGGTTCGTGCTCCCATGAGAATCTTATGGCCCTTCTGATCTGACAGGAGGTGGAACCCAGACAGTAATGCCCGCTCATCTGTTCACCTCCTTCTGTGAAGTCTGGTTCCTAACAACCCACAGACTGGTATCAGTCTGTGGCCCAGGAGACCCCTGCTGTTTTTATTCCACTGGACTATGTGTCTGTTTTTATACCATTATCATGCTGTTTTGATTACTGTAATCTTATAGCCTAGTTTGAAGTCAGGTAATGTGATACCTCTGGCTTTGTTCTTTTTGTTTAGGATTGCTCTAGCTATTCAGCCTCTTTTTTGAATCCATATAAATTTTAGAACAGTATTTTTCCAATTAAACTAGGTTCCATTGATAGGAACCTAGTTTAATCTACAGATCCAGGGCTATTTCTACCAAACTACCAATGTCATATTTCACAGATAACATTGATGAAATATGACATTGGTAGTTTGGTAGAAATAGCCCTGGATCTGTAGATTAAACTAGATTCCTATCAATGGTGGATTGGATAAAGGAAATTTGGCACATACACATCATGGACTGCTTTGCAGCCATACAAAGGAATGAAATTATGTCCTCTACAGCAACATAGATAGATGCAGCTGAAGGCTATTATCCTAACTGAATTAATGTAGGATCAGAAAAACAAATATCACATGTTCTCACTTATAAGTAGGAGCTAAACACTGGATACTCACAGCTATAAAGATGGCAACAATAGATGCTGAGAACTACCAAGGGGGAAGGGAGGTAGAGGGGCAGGGGTTGAAAAACTAACTCTTGAGTACTTTACTTACTACCTGGGTGATGAAATAATTTGTACTCCAAACCTCAGCATCATGAAATATACCCATGTAGAAAACTCATACATGTACCCTGTGAATCTAAAATAAAAGTTGAAATTACTTAAAAAAAAGGGAAGGAAAAATAAAGATTTTCTTAGATAAGCAAAGACTATTGGCATTACTTTCAGCAGATCTACTCTTTAAGAATTTATAAACAATTCTTAAATGATTAGTCCATTTTTATACTGCTATGAGGAAATACCTGAGATTGGGTAATTTATAAAGAAAAAGAGGTTTCATTGACTCACAGATCCACATGGCTGGGAAAGCTTCATAATCATGATGGAAGGAAAAGGAGAAGCAAAGACACATCTTACATGGCTGCAGGCATGTGAGTGATTCCAGGGAAACTGCCCTTTACAAAACAATCAGATCTCATGAGACTTATTCACTATCATCAGAACAACATGGGAAAATCCAACTCCATAATTCACTTACCTCCTGCCAGTCCCCTCCCATGACATGTCAGGATTACAGAAGCGACAAAACAAGATGAGATTGGGGATTATGAAAGCTACAATACAAGATGAGATTTGGGTGGAGACACAGCCAAACCATATCATACTTTCCTTAGGCCCTCCTAAATCCCATGTCCTCAGTTTTCAAAATCAATCATGCCTTCCCAACCCTCCCACAAAGTCTTAACTCATTTAACCATTAACTCAAAAGTCCACAATCCAAAGTCTTATCTTTACAAACAAACAAAAAACAAGTTTCTTTTGCCTATGTGCCTGTAAAATCTAAAGCAACTCAGTTACTTCCTAGATACAATGGGGGTACAGGCATTAGGTAAATATAGCCATTCCAAATGGGAGAAATTGGCCAAAACAAAGGGCTACAGGCCCCATGCAAATCCAAAATCCAATAGGGGAGTAAAATATTAAAGCTCCAAAATGAGACAATAACGACTTAATGTCTCACATCTAGGTCACGCTGATGCAAGAGATGAGTACCCACTGTCTTGAGCAGCTCCACCCCTGTGGCTTTTCAGCATATAGGCTCCCTACTGGCTGCTTTCATTGACTAACTTTGAGTGTCTGTGGCTTTTCCAGGTGCAGAGTGCAAGCCACCTGTGGATCTACCATTCTGGGGTCTGGAGGATGGTGAACCTCTTCTCACAGCTCCACTAGCTCCACTGGTGCCCCAGTGGGGACTCAGTGTGGGGGTTCCCCCTCCACATTTCCCTTCCACACTGCCCTAGCAGAGGTTCTCTATGAGGGCTCCATCCTTCCAGCACACCTCTGCCTGAATTACAGGTATTTCCATAAATCCTTCGAAACCTAGGGAGTGGTTTTCAAACCTCAATTCTTGGCTTCTGTGCACCTGCAGGCCCAACACCATGTGTAAGCCACCAAGGCTTAGGGCACACACCCTCTGAAGCAATGCCTGAGCTGTACATTGGCCCCTTTTGGCCATGGCTGGGAGGCAGGGCACCAAGTCCCAAGACTGCACAAAGCATCAAGGCCCTGGGCCTGGCTCAGAAAAGCATTTTGTCCTCCTAGGCCTACAGGACTGTGATGGGAGGGGCTGGGGTAAAGACGTCTGACTTGCCCTGGAGACATTTTTCCTATTGTCTTCCTGATGAACAGTTGATTTCTCATTACTTATGCAAATGTATGCAGCTCATTTGAATTTCTCCTCAGAAAAATGAGTTTTTCTCTTCTATAATATCATCAGGCTGCAAGTTTTTTTAATTTTTATGGTCTGCTTTCCTTTCAAACATAAGTTCCAATTCCAAACCATATCTTTATGAAGGAATAAAAATAAATACTTTTAAGAGCACCTAAGTCACATCTTTAACACTTTGCTGCTTAGAGATTTCTTCCTCCAGATACCCTAAATTATCTCTCTCAAGTTCAAAGTTCCACAGATCTCTAGAGCAGAGGCAAAATACCACCAGTCTCTTTGCTAAAGGAGCAAGAATCACTTTTGCTCCAGTTACCAATAACTTCTTCATCTCCCTCTGAGACCACCTTAGCCTGGACTTCATTATCCATGTCACTATCAGCATTTTGGTCAAAGCCATTCAACAAGTCTCTAGGAAGCTCCAAACTTTCCCACTTCTTCCTGTCTTCTTCTGAGCTCTCCACACTGTTCCAACCATTGCCTATTACCCAGTTCCAAAGTCACTTCCACATTTTCAGGTATCTTAATAGCAGTACCCAACTCTAATGGTACCAATTTACTGTATTAGGCTGCTCTCATGCTGCTAATAAAGACATATCCATGATTGGGTAATTTATAAAGGAAAGAGGCTTAACTGACTCACAATTCAGCATGACTGGGGAGGCCTCAAGAAACTTACAATCATGGCAGAAGGGGAAGCAAACACTTCTTTCTTCACATGTCGGCAAGAAGAAGAATAAGTGCCTAGTGAAGGGGGAAGCCCCTTATAAACCAGCAGATCTCATGAGAACTAACTCACTATTACAAGAACAGGAGGGGGGAAAGCACCTCCATGATTCAATTAGCTCTACCTGGTCCCTCCTATGATACATGGGGATTATGGGAACTACAATTCAAGATGAGATTTGGGTTGGAACATAGCCAAACCAGATAAGCTCCTAAAGTCAAAATTTGGAATAATTTGTTCAAGCTAAATAATGATACTATAGAATTATAATTTAAAGAAGAAAATAAATTTCCATGGGTAACGAAATGATGGAATAAGTAAATAAATACAAGCCAGGTGATACCTCTTTCTTACAGAATTTCAATTAATAAATGTACAAGGAATGAAAAAAATAGAAAATCAGCATTAGAACACCACAGTAATAATTATTGTAGGTAAGATCCACTAGTGAAAGCTAAAGCTTATGAGAAAAATTTTAAGAAGAAATAGTAGAACTGCACAGACTCAATGCATCTCCCCTTGAACTATTTGTTAAAACAGAAAAGCAGAATTTGCGGTGGAGAAATCTGGAGATACCATTTAACCAAGTGATCAGGGCCAACATCAGTGAAGTCATACGTCTAAAGTTATTTCAAAATAACTTTAAAAAAGAAAAAGAAAATGGGGAAAGGAAAATGCTATAAATAGGCAATTGACAGAAGAACAACTTTTCCAATTACATAAGAAAATATGCCTAGCATGCCTAATAATCAGAAAAATACAGATTTTAAAATTTATAAGGCATCATTTAGGATCCACTAGGCTGGTAAAAAGTTAAGGTGGGTTTAACTTTTTAAAATAGCTTTAAACACAGCAACTTAGTATGAGAATGTTGAAATGTGGCTCCCTAAAATATTCCCTAAATAGAAATGTAAATAGCAATTATTTCAGAGATCAACTTTGCTGTATCTTTTAAAGTGAAAAAATATAAATAATCATTTACCCATCAGTATCCCTCCTTGGCATCTATCTCATAGATATGGAAGTAATAGTCTGTGGGAATGTACTGATCATATATTCAATGATATTCATGGCAGAGTTGTTCTAAGTAGCCAACCCAAAGCACAATAAAAATCCAAACAAGTAACCAAAAATTACAACAAATTCCTAGGGTCTAAACTAATAAAACAAAGAATTAAATTAGTATGAAGAAGCTACAAGGGATTTCTGGAATATATTTTTTCATAAAGAAAATGACAATATTTATTTGTTTTCTTCTTTACATGCTTAATTATTTATTCTTGTTTCCCTGTCCTTCAGCCCAGAGCTTGATACAGAAGGCCTTTGTTATGGGTAACTTGGAATGCAAGAAAGGGTTGATGCAGGTGAAAGACCATGCAGAAGAGAAGTAGTGAAGTATGATAACAAAAGACTAAATTTTTAAAAACATATCCCAAAAGAAACATAGCATGCCAATAACAATCTCATACATGTCAAACGATATACGTGTATGGATATATACATAAAGAAGATGCAAAAATGCCAAGTGGTTAATGGGATCATTTAACAGTGGTAGAATTTCAAGTGAGTTTTTAGACTCTTTCTTATATTTCTATGCATTTATATTCTATGTCTATATTTCTTATATTTCTATGGATTTCTACTCAAATTATTCTAGGCATCATGAGATAATCATATAAACAACAAACAGCCTGTTTTTCATAGTGAGAATAAAAATGTACTAGTGAAGGAGAATGAATTTCAGGTGTTTAATCCTTAGATGGCCAGATATGCTTCCATCCTCTGCAATCCCAAAACGGATTACGTTTTTCTGATAGGACAGTAATCCACGAGGCTATGATTTGGAGTAGAAAAACACTGAAACCAGAAGTAGGTCCCTTGCTCCTATTCTTTTACCTCAAGGAAGTACTTAGTTTTTTGTCCATTGTTCCTCAGAGGGGAGAGATAATCTGAACTTACAAATCTTTTAGAAATAAAGTTCTTTAAATTAATGGGAGAGATAAATTGCTGAATAAACAAGTAAAAATAAGAAAAACAAGAAGTCTTTGATGATTCAATAAGTTTATGAAAATAGATTGTCTTCATTTTTCACTCATTAATTTATTTACTCACTTAATAAACATATTTTATCAGTGCCTCTATAACAGACACCACGCTAATTCTTAAAAAGAAAAGGGGAAAGATTGTTTCTTTCATTAGTAATCTGAGTCCTGTGGAAATGTCAAGAAAATTTGAGATTAAAAAACTGTTTGGTATATAGAGCAACATATAAGATACAAAGAAAGAGTAGTTAACTCATTTGGATGGAGAGAGTGAGAAAGAAAAGGAAAAGAGAATAGTTGTGAAGAAGAATTTCAAAAAGAAGGCGATGTTTGACCGGTCTTGAAGTCTCAGTATAGATTTGCTGGGTAAAGAAGTGAGAAACATTCCAGGCAGAGGGGACAAAACACTCAAGGCCACAGAGTTTGGTGAAACATA
This sequence comes from Cebus imitator, assembly GCF_001604975.1. Classification (NCBI taxonomy): domain Eukaryota; kingdom Metazoa; phylum Chordata; class Mammalia; order Primates; family Cebidae; genus Cebus; species Cebus imitator. The sequence goes on along the minus strand of NW_016107574.1, from coordinate 2,088,455 downwards.
ATGCTTTGAGAAAGCGTAAGAGGCTCAATGTGGTGACAGCAAAATTATACACAAGAGTGGCACTGACAATATGAAGCCAGAAAGCAGCTAGGGCTGGATCATGATGAGCATTGTATGCCCACCTTGGAGTTTAAACTCTATCCTGTGAGCCTCAGAATCACTCCTAAAGGATTGTTACAAGGAAGAGACATAATTACATGTGAATTTTAGTAAAAATGTGGAGGATAGATTGGAAACGGACAAGGCTAGAAGCAGGGAGACCAGCTAGCAAGCTGTTAATCCTGACTAGAGAAATAGAAGGTTGAAACATAGGCAGTAGGTGGAGGACAGAGTGTGTGATGACAGAGGAAGCATCAAAAGAATCAAAGTTATATGACTTGATAAACAATCAGATGCAGGAGTTGAGAAAAGGAGTCGGACTGGAAAGAAAGCCTCTGGCATAGATGGCTAAGGAGAAAGTGTCATTCTCTGTGATGACAAATACAGAAGAAGAAGCAATTTTGAGAGAGTAGAGGAGCTCCATGGTCCATGTTGAGTCAGGCGAGCCCTTCAGGAGCTTCCCTGGAGGTGAGCAGTGGCAGTGAGAAATGCCACACACAGTTTCCACTTAGAACCCAAACCAGCCATTGCTCCCTGGAAAGCAACACCTATTCAAAGCAATTCAAATCAGTAATGAGGAATAAGAGGAGTCTTCCAGGTAAAGTAAAATGAGGAAGGGTCACAGAAAGACAAATTAGGGGGAGAAAAATTGGAAGGGAAGGGGGTAAATGAGTGACAAATGAAGCAATTAAACTTTCACTAGCCTCTGAACCATCAGATGTAAAATTTTCAAAGGACAATTTGTAAGTGCTCTGTTCTTTGGAAGCAGAATGAGTTATTAATCTTTTCTGACTGGAATGTGACTTTCTATAGAATTTTTCATTTCGGACTAACAGGATTTTATAAAAGAGTACAATGACTCTGGGATGACCATTTTCATGCTATCTGGGTTATTTCTTTAGTCTCAATCCTGCCCCTCCATCTCTACCTGTTTCCCAGAGCAGAATCCAGCTTTTAGGTCCCTGCAAATGCCCATAAAGGCTTTCTAGGTAAACAGTGTTGTTAAGGACTAAATGTTTGTGTCCTTCCAACATTAATATGTTGGAGCCCTAATTCTCAATAGGATGGTTATTTGGAGATAGGGCACTCGGGATGTGATTAGGATTAGGTAAAATTATAAACATGGACCCTCCAGATGGAATTAGTGCCCTTATAAGAAGAGACACCAGAGGGTTTTCTCCTTCTCTCACCCCACGCTCTTACAAAGAAAAGGTCATAGCATCTCACAGGGAGACTGCACTTGCCTACAAGCGGAGCAGAGAGGCACTAGAATAAAACATTCTTTGCTGGTACCTTGATCTTGGACATACCAGTCTCCAGAATTGTGAGAAAAAAATTCCTGCTGTTTATGCTTCCCAGTCAGTGGGACTTTGCTATGGCAGTTTAACCAGATTAAGACAAATTGGCACCACAAACACCAGGAACACCACACAGAGGATTTATGTCTCAGTCAGAAGCATATCTGTGATCAACATCAACCCAAATATAAAAACTCAGGTGCCTCATATATACCATGGAATACTATGCAACCATAAAAAATGATGAGTTCGTGTCTTCTGTAGGGACATGGACGAACCTAGAAATCACCATTCTCAGCAAACTGACACAAGAACAGAAAATCAAACACTGCATGTTCTCGCTCATAGGCAGGTGTTGAACAGTGAGAACACATGGACACAGGGAGGGAAGCATCACACACTGGCATCTGTCGAGGAGAAATAGGGGAGGCACAGTTGGGGGTGGGGAATTGGGGAGTGATAACATGGGGATAAATGCAAGATATAGGTGATGGGGAGGAAGGCAGCAAACCACACTGCCATGTGTGTACTTACGCAACATATTGTATGTTCTTCACATGTACCCCAAAACCTAAAATGCAATAAAATATAATTTAAAAAAAAATCAGGTGCCTTAATCAAATGTCTCTATTCTTTTCTCTTTCCTGTCTTTAATTTTGCCTGGGTTAAGGTATTTTTTTTTTCTTTTTTTTAATTGCATTTTAGATTTGGGGATACATGTGAAGAACATGTAAGATTGTTGCATAGGTACACACATGGCAGTGTGGTTTGCTGCCTTCCTCCCCACCACCTATATCTTAAGGTATTGGTAGGAAAGCCAGATGACAGGCCAGAGGACAAAGATATTATCAGGAAAAAATAAAATAAAAAAGCAGGCCCTCAGGGAAGACAAGCTGTTCTTAAATCCAAAGAAAATGATAGGAAAAAAAAGGCTCTTCTAGTTGTGTATAATCCCTTTACCATTATGTAATGCCCTTCTTTGTCTTTTTTGATTTTTGTTGGTTTAAAGACTGTTTTATCAGAGACTAGCATTGCAACCCATGATTTTTTTTTTTCTCTCCATTTGCTTGGTAACACTTCCTCCATCCCTTTATTTGGACTCTATGTGTGTCTTTGCATGTGAGATGGGTTTCCTGAATACAGCACGCTGATGGGTCTTGACTTTTTACACAATTTGCTAGTCTGTGTCTTTTTATTGGGGCATTTAGCCCATTTACATTTAAGGTTAATATTGTCATGTGTGAATTTGATCCTGCCATTTTAATGCTGGTTGGTAATTTTAACCATTAGTTGATGCAGTTTCTTTGTAGTGTCTATGGTCTTTACAGTTTGATACGTTTTTACAGTGGCTGGTACTGGTTGTTCCTTTCTATGTTTAGTGCTTCCTTCAGGAGCTCTTGTAGGGCAGGCCTGGTGGTGACAAAAATCTTTCAGCAGTTGCTTGTCCATAAAGGATTTTATTTTTCCTTCTCTTATGAATCTTAATTTGTCTGGATATGAAATAAATACATATGCACCCAATACAGGAGCACCCACATAAAGCAAGTTCTTAATGACCTACAAAGAATCTTAGACTCCCACATAATAATAGTGGGAGACTTAAACACCCCACTGTCAATACTAGACAGATCAACAAGACAGAAAATTAACAAGGATATCCAGGACTTGAACTCAGATCTGGACCAACTGGACCTAATAGACATCTACAAAACTCTCCACCCCAAATCCATAGAATATACATTCTTCTCAGCATCACATTGCACTTATTTTAAAATTGGCCACATAATTGGAAGTAAAATAACCATCAGCAAATGCACAAGAATGGAAATTATAACAGTCTCTCAGACCACAGTGCAATCAAATTAGAACTGAGGACTTAAAAAATCACTCAAACACGCACAACTACATGGAAACTAAACAACATGCTCCCGAATGACTACTGGATAAATAATGAAATGAAGGCAAAAATAAAGATGTTCTTCGAAACCAATGAGAACAAAGATGCAATGTACCAGTGTCTCTGGGACACATTCAAAGCAGTGTCTAGAGGAAATTTTATAGCACTAAATGCCCACCAGAGAAGCAAGGAAAGATAGAAACTTGACACCCTAAAGTCACAATTAAAAGAACTAGAGAAGCAAGATCCAACAAACTCAAAAGCCAGCAGAAGGCAATAAATAATTAAGATCAAAGCAGAATTGAAGGAGAGAGAGACACAAAAAACCCTTCAAAAAATCAGTAAATCAAGAAGCTGGGTTTTTTTTAAAGATCAACAAAATAGATAGACCACTAGCCAGATTAATAAAAATGAAAAGAGAGAAGGTTAAAATAGATACAATAAAAAATGATAAAGGGGATAACACCACCGATTCCACAGAAATACAAACTACCGTCAGAGATTACTACAAACAACTCTATGCACATAAACCAGTAAACTTGGAAGAAATGGATAAATTCCTGGACAATTGCACCCTCCCAAAACTAAACCATGAAGAAGTTGAAACCCTGAATAGACCAATAACAAGGTCTGAAGTTGAGGCAGCAATTAATAGCCTATCAACCAAAAGAAGTCCAGGTTTAGACAGGTTCACCACCAAATTCTACCAGATATACAAAGAGGAGCTGGTACCATTCCTTCTGAAACCATTCCAAACAATCCAAAAAGAGGATATCCTTCCCAAATCATTTTATGATACCAACATCATCCTGATACCAAAAACCAGCAGAATTGCAACTAAAAAAGAAAACTTCAGGCCAATATCCATGATGAACACAGATGCAAAAATATTCAATAAAATACTCACAAACCAAATACAACAGCACATCAAAAAGCTTATCCATCACAATCAAGTAGGTTTCATGCTGGGGATGTGTATGCAAGGGTGGTTCAACATATGCAAATCTATAACTGTAATCCATAACATAAACAGAACCAAAGACAAAAACCACATGATTATCTCAATACATGCAGAGATGGCTTTCAACAAAATTCAACAAATCTTTATGCTAAAAACTGTCAATAGACTAGGTATCGATGGATTGCAGCTCAAAATTATAAGAGCTATTTATGATAAACCCACAGCCAATATGGTATCGAAAGGGCAAAAACTAGAAGCATTCCCTTTGAAAACTGGCAGAAGTCAAGGATGCCCTCTCTCACCACTCCTATTCAACATAGTATTGAAAGCTCTGGCTAGGGCCATCAGACAAGAGAAAGAAATAAAGCATATTTGTTTTTGTTTTTTTTGTTTTTTTGTTTTTTTTTTTTTTGAGACAGAGTTTCGCTCTTGTTACCCAGGCTGGAGTGCAATGGAGCGATCTCGGCTCACCGCAACCTCCGCCTCCTGGTGATCCACCCGCCTCGGCCTCCCAAAGTGCTGGGATTACAGGCTTGAGTCACCGCACCCGGCTAAAGCATATTTGAATAGGAAGAGAGGACTTCAAATTGTCCCTGTTTACAGATGACATGATTGTATATTTAGAAAACCTCATCATCTCAGCCCAAAATCTCATTAAGCTGTTAAGTAACTTCAGCAAAGTCTCAGGATACAAAATCAACATGCAAAAATCACAAGCATTTCTATACACTAGTAATAGACAAACAGAGAATAAAATCATGAGTGAACTCCCATTCACAATTGCTACAAAGAGAACAAAATACAAAGGAATATAACTAACAAGGGATGTGGAGAACCTCTTCAAGGAGAACTACAAACCGCTGCTCAAGGAAATGAGAGAGGACACAGACAGGAAAAACATTCCATGTTTATGGTTAGGAAGAATCAATATAATGAAAATGGCTATACTGCCTAAAATAATTTATAGATTCAATGCTATCCCCATCAAGCTACCAATGACTTTCTTCAGAAAATTGAAAAAAAAAAAATACACCTCAAACTTCATATGGAAACAAAAAAGAGCCCATGTAGCCAAGAAAATCCTAAGGGAGAAAAAACAAAAAAGCTAGAGGCATCATGCTACCTGACTTTAAACTATATTACAAGGCTACTATAATCAAAACAGCATGGTACTGGTACCAAAATAGAGATATAGACCAATGGAACAGAGCAGAGTCCTCAGAAAGAACACCACACAACTACAGCCATCTGATCTTTGACAAACCTGACAAAAACAAGCAATGGGGAAAAGATTTCCTATTTAATAAATGGTGTTGGGAAAACTGGCTAGCCATATGCAGACAGCTGAAACTGGATCCCTTCCTTACACCTTATACCAAAATTAGCTCTAGATGGATTAAAGATTTAAACATTAGGCCTACTACCATAAAAACTCTAGAAGAAAACCTAGGCAACACCATCCAGGACATAGGCATGGGCAAGGATTTCATGACTAAAACACCAAAAGCAATGGCAACAAAAGCCAAAATAGACAAATGGAATCTAATTAAACTTAAGAACCTCTGCACAGTAAAAGAAACTATCAAAAGAGTGAACTGGCAACCAACAGAGTGGGAAAAAAAATTTTGCAATCTACTCGTCTGACAAAGGGCTAGAAGTTAAACAAATTTACAGAAAAAAAAAAAACAACCCCATCAAAAAGTGGGCAAAGGATATGAACAGACACTTTTCAAAAGAAGACATTTATGCAGCCAACAAACATGAAAGAAAGCTCATCACCAGTGGTCATTAGAGAAATGCAAATCAAAACCACATTGAGATACCACCTCATGCCAGTTAGAATGGCAATCATGAAAAATCAGAAGACAACAGATAATGGAGGGGATGTGGAGAAATAGGAACACTTTTACACTGTTGGTAGGAGTATAAATTAACTCAATCATTGTAGAAGTGTTGCAATTCCTCAAGGATCTAGAAATAGAAATACCATTTGACCCAGCAATCCCATTACTGGGTATATACCCAAAGGATTATAAATCACTCTATTATAAAGATACATGCACACGTGTGTTTATTGTGGCACTGTTCACAACAACAAAGACTTGGAACCAACCCAAATGCCCATGAATGATAGACTGGATAAAGAAAATGTGGCACATATACACCGTGGAATACTATGCAGCCATAAAAAAGGATGAGTTCATGTCCTTTGCAGGGACATAGATGAAACTGGAAACCATCATTCTCAGCAAACTGACTAAACAGAAAACCAAACGCTGCATGTGTTCACTCATAAGTTTGTGTTGAACAATGAGAACACAAGGACACAGGGAGGGGAACATCACACACCAGGGCTCGGGGAGTGGGGGCCAGGGGAGGAATAGCAGGGGGTGTAGAGATTGGGAAGGGATAACAGAAATACATAATGTAGGTGACAGGGCAATGGATGCAGCAAACCACCACCATGGCACATGTATACCTATGTAACAAACCTGCACAATCTGTACATGTACCCCACAACTTAAAGTATAATAAATTGAAAAAAAAAGAAAATCTAACAGACACAATTTTAAATAAAATTTATATACTTAAATAAAATAAAGTACAAACGATTTCTTCCCATGGGGAAAAAAAAAAAGAAAAAAGCCTCATCACACAAAATGTTGGGGAGCAGAAAAAAGAAAAGTTGGATCACCAGTCCTTAGCCATAGCTAGGAGCTATCAACCATCTTTTAGATTTTCAAAAAGACTGTAGGGCATCTAGAGCACCTAGGTAGGTAAGTCACCACCAAATAGTGTGTGACAAAATTTCAAGCCTAAAAAATGTGGCACATATACACCATGTGCTATGTAGCCATAAAAAAGAATGAATTCATGTCTTTGCAGGGACATGGATGAAGCTGGAAACCATCATTCTCAGCAAACTGACACGGGAACAGAAAACCAATCATCACATGTTCTCACGCATAAGTGGAAGTTGAACAATGAGAACACATGGACACAGGGAGGGGAACATCACACACTGGGGCCTGTCAGGGGTGGGGAAAAGGGGAGGGAGAGCATTAGGACAAATACCTAATGCATGCAGGGCCTAACACCTAGATGATGGATTGATCGGTATAGCAAACCACCATGGCATATGTTTACCTATGTAAAGAACCTGCACATTCTGCACATGTATTCCAGAACTTAAAGTAAAATAAAAAATAAAAATAAAATATAGAAAAAATTTCAAGCTTAAGGTAGAAGATTTTTCTAACATAAACAAGTCCCATTGTGAGATCTACATTTGTCCTGTTGACTGCCTACCATGTCAAGGTGATGAACATTGAGCTATACAATGAGCTGTGAAATGACTGAAAAGGGTAAAAAATATAAAGATATAGCTCATGGGACCACAAAACTTCTTTATTTACTTTTTAATACTCAACCTTATTTCATAAAGGATTGTCATCTTTATCACACACACTCTGGGCTGCAGTTTGATTTTAGCCTTCTTCCAACCAATGAAAGAGGGATACATAGCAGGTGACATAAGCAACCAATGTGTGGACCATGGTTTCTCCTCTCACTGCATTTAAATAGAAACCACTGTGTTGTGGTCAACAGTCAAGTGAAAAAGAATGTCTTCTAGATATCTTGATGACAAATACCTACGTAGAATCAGAAGGAAAGACAGGTGTAGGAGTACACAGCAATAAGCTGGCCAAAGTAACGTGAAAATAAGATGTTTGAAGCTATAGAGTCTGAATAATCACAAGTGTCAATCAAGAATGCAAGTGTTTGTGCTATGACAGTATAAGCAAAAGCCCTGAAACAGCATCTCTGACTACGGAAAAGGGTAGTCACATGACGATATGGAAAGAACATGTGAACACCCACCTGCAAGGTCACACACTTCCACATCTCAACAGCATCATCCTCAAACACAAAGACTGGTACCAAATGTCTAATGCGTGTGTGTTACAGTAAGAATCCTATGACTTGCTCAAGTGTGGAGTAGAGAAAAGTATAAGCAAATGCACTCATCACAGTACAATCAATCAAAGCCAGACATTTGATATTAATGATATAATCGGCATTAATTAAATCTTAAGTGTGCAATGATGCTAAGTTAAAAAAGGTCGATTTTCTCCATCAGTATTGTAGCTTTATACATTTTATCATTTCACAGCAGGAGTCCACTTAGGGTATGTTTCTATAATTAATCCAAATCAAAGATGAATTAATTAACTTTGACAACATAACTCAGAATGGAATCTAATTAATTTAATAAATTTTTATTTCCCTCAATTCATTAATTTAGTGAATGTTGTTTCCTTCTGTAGATGTTAATCAGAGTTTCATCTTTAACATTTTGTAAGCACCAGGCCAGCATAGAACAAGATAGTCTGATCTTGAGCCAAACTTTTCCTAAAAAGACCAATTATCCAGCATCTAGAAAATATTTTTGAAAAGAAAACCTGATAGAGATGGCTGGATCTATTCTATATTTTTACTAAGCAGCATTATAAGTGTTTCAGACAATCACTATACCCAAATACAGCTGATGCCTCTCTTTGTATATTGCAAAAGTAAAGACTCCTGCCACATTGCTGGCTGCATCTCCTTCAAAGAGTAGTCAGTGCATTCTCCATTTCTCCACCTCCACTCTTTCTGGAGATGTATTTCTTTCTAGACAAGGGAAAAGTAAATCCTAGTTGAGTCAAAATGCATTGAGAGAGAGAGACTCCTGGAAAGATAAAAGTCCTCCAGGTTACCTTTAAGACTTTCATTTATCCTGCCACCTGATTTATTTATTTATTTATTTTTATTTTTTTGAGACAGAGTCTCACTGTGTCGCCCAGGCTGGAGCTCAGTGACATGCTCTCGGCTCACTGCAGACTCGGCCTCCCTGGTTCAAGCAATTCTTCTGCCTCAGCCTCCGGAGTAGCTGGGATTACAGGCACCTGCCACCACAAGCAACTAATTTTTGTATTTTTAGTAGAGACAAGGTTTCACGATGTTGGTCAGGCTGCTCCCGAACTCCTGACCTCAGGTGATCCACCTGCCTCAGCCTCCCAAAGTGCTGGGATTACAGACATGAGCCACCGCACCCAGCCCACCTGCTTCAACACTAGTTTCTAGTTTAGAAAGGAATATGTTCAACTAAAACAATAAATCTCAGCACAGACCACAAACAATTTATCTAAAATCACAATCTGGAGCAAAAGTCAATGAAATGCACCATCAGAGATCCAAGCTAAATGAAAGAAATAATTTATCACACATCCCACCAACATCCAGGCCTCGGTAGCCAAGGTGAATAATTGAATCAAACATCTAAGGCAATGTGAGAAAGGAGAGAGACTTAGGAGTGGGGAGAGGAATCAACAGCAGGAAAGTACCTATTAGGTACTTGGTAGGCACCTGCTAAATAGTTTGAATATATTGTTCCATTTAATACATAAAACAAGCATATGGCAGGTTCACTAATATTATTCCCTTTTAATATATGAGTAAATTGAGGCTTTGAGAGGTTAAGTAGATCAATGAGGTGCAAAGTAAGGACTAAATTCAAATGCAATCAGTGTGGCTTATCGTCATTTTCAAACCATGCTCACTTGAGGAATTGGGTGTGGTGTGAAGGAAAGACCCAGGTAACTGCTAAAACAGTGAGAGCGCTGCTCCCTGGCCATGGGCTCAGTGGCCATGTGCCCTGGAGGGAGCAAGAGAGAAGTGTTGCTGTCCACTTCCCCACAGCAGGGGCACCAAGCATGCCACTCTGAGTGTTGTCTTGGTATTCAAGGTTTTAGTTTTTCATGCAACACAGTCCCTAAAATCAAGCCAACAAAGAAACAAATGAAATGATCATTCACTCCAGCTATGCCGGAGTGATGAGAGAAGGCATGTTGGTACCCACTGTGCTATCCTCCTGAAATTGCTTACCCCAAAGCAATTTTAACCCTCCTCTCATGCACCTCTTGGAGGACTTAACATCCTAGTGAGAAGCAGCTCCCCGCTGCTTCTAGTCTCACACATTATCTTCTATATTGGAAGCCACAGGCACAACAGAGATGCTGTCTCAGCTTGTGTTGCCCAGACACAGACCCTGAGAAGAGAATTCTAGTAAACATAGTTTGTTTGGAAGATGGTCCCAGAAAACACAAAGATGGAGGATAGAGAAAATGAAACAAGGGAGGGAAGGCTGGTAAAGGGTGGCTTCTCAAGCAAGCTCCCACTGTAGGAAATTGGTGACTAACACCACAGAAAAGATCTGGAGCCAAAGGAAAAAATATTCCTCAAGAGTTATGACCCACAAATATGCAGGGGCTTCAGAGCCCACTTGTACACTAACATTTTGTTGGTTGTTGCATAGAGGCATTCCTTAATGCCCAGCCTACATAGACAGCATGAAGCAGAGATGCACATATCAGCGGCTGGAAGCCCAGAGAGCTTTCACCCCAATGGTAGGATAAGAGGTTTCAGCAAGCCATGGACAGGGCCTGCCTCAATCATATATATATATTTTTCCCAATCATATATACTATAGTATTGATGATAACTGTATAATAACTTGATAATATTGCATTGATAATAACTTCAAGAAATCAAGGTTTTGAGAACTATGATTTAATCAATTCTGAAAGATAAAAAGTTATTCTTCACATCAATAGAATTTTTTCTCCAAAACCATTCTCATTGTTTTTAGAATACTTTTTTGGTTTTTAATTTTTTTTAATTTTGTGAGTACATAGTAGGTATATATATATTTATTGGGTACATGAGATGTTTTTATACAGGCGTGCAAAAAATAAGCACATCATGGACAATAGGATATCCATTCCCTCCAGCATTTATCTTTTTAGTTACAGACAATCCAATTATACTCTTTCAGTTATTTTAAAATGTACAATTGAGTTATTATTGCCTATAATTACCCTATTGTGCTATCAAATAGCAGGTGATATCCCATTAATGATTCCCATCTCCACTTCTTTACCAGGCCCCACGACCCTCTCTAGAATCTGATAACCATGTCATTCTACCCTCTATGTCCATGAGTTCAATTATTCTGATCTTTAGATCCCACAAATAAATGAGAACATGTGACGTTTGTTTTCGTGTGATTGGCTTTGAATGACCCAAAATACTTTGTATTTGGTTGCAGTCAATATGTCCATTTGCAGAAAGGCAAGTTGATGAATGGATTTCCATATAGGAGAGAGAGAGAAATAGATGTCAAGACAGAGGAGGTGCAGCAGGGAACAAGCGGAGAGGCAAGACACAGATAGAGACACACAGAGATAGTGATGTATTTCCTCCCATTTTTCAACTGCATTCCATTCTCTAACTTGGTACAGTAGTGATGGCAGGATCTTTAGAGAAACAACTGAGTTGAATATCTTCTTGGGCAAATACTAGTTGAAGATAAGTTGCCAGACTTCTTTGAGCCTTTCACCATTTATGTAGGCAAGACAATAATAGCCATCTCATAGAGTTATTGTCAGAATAAATAAACTGCCTAAAACCTTGGAGCTACCCATTTCAATTCATCAAACCTGCATGGGGTGAACCAAGGCACAGGCTCTACTCTAGCTCTCCCTGGGTGCATTTTGGTAGTGGTAGTGGTGATGCTGATGACGACAATGTACTTCTAACGTGTACTAGATATGACATCACTTTCACACCATCTGTCTTCACTTCCAGGTCTTACATGGCCAATCTTCGCTCTGGCTTTTCAGTGATGCTTTTGTTTTATTACTAGTGCAACAATATTATGATGAGAAATGAAGAATTTGTTGAAAAATAATACCTTCTGTGGGCAACTGCCTTGTTGGAGTCTGAATATGAAGAAGTGTACAGTGGGCTGTCTGGAGTGAGATTCACATATTTGGAACATCAGTCTTGCTAATATCACAACTACTTCTCACTTTCCTAAAATGGTAAGATTCCATACTTCCAGACTGACTGACATTTTATTTGCTTGTAAAATGGATTTCTGACGGGTGCTTTCTTTTCTCTTTTTTACTGCATATTACTTTGTCTTTGGAAGTAAAAAGAATGTTTTTATTAATCAGTTTTTTGACATATACTATATATCAAGTAAAAATCACTCATTTTAAAGATACAGTTTGATGGGTTTGGGCAAATGCACACAGTCATGTAACCTCCACCACAGTAATAGCATAGAACATTTTCTTTACCCCTAAAAACTCTCCCCTGTGGTCAGTAACTTTCTCCACACCAATTCCAATCACAGATCCATGCTTTTGGTCTCATATAAAAATAATCTGCAGTCTTTTGTGTCTGTATTCTCACCCTTGGCATGATTTTGAGATTCTTCCATGTTACTGCATATACTATTGCATTGAATGGACATATCAAAATTTGTTTATCCATGTACCAGTTGATGGAGAGTCTCTCCCAATATTTAGCTATAATTAATAAAGCTGTTAGGAGCATTTACATACAAATATATATGTATATACTTGTATGCACATATCAGTGGTTGGAAGCCCAGAGAGCTTCCACTCTAATGGTAAGACGAGAGGTGTCAGCAAGCCATGGACATGGCCTGCCTCAAGTGCCTCTTTATTTCCAATTATATATACATATTATTGATAATAACTGAGAGAGACACTTTCATTTCTATTGGGAAAATACATTGATGTGGATTAGAGAGTCATATAGTAAGCTTATATAAAAGTTTATAAAAACTTTCAAACCATTTTCTGGCTGTGCCATTTTGTACTCCTACAAGGTTGATATAGTCACGCTTTTAATTTTTATCCTTTCTAGTGGATGTGTAGTAATATCACATTGTGACTTTCATTTGCATTTCCCTAATGACTAACGATGGTGAGAGTCTCTAACGTGCTTATTTGCCATTTTTCTCCCTTCTGTAGAGAAGTGTCTTTTTACATTGTTTGCCCATTTTCATTGGGTTATATGGTTTCTTCTTTTTTGTGTGTAGGGGTACATTTCTTATTATTTAGTTTAAAATGTTCTCTCCATATTCAGAACAAGACCTTTGTCAGATATAACATTTAATGGGATTTCATTTTTCTACCTCATTTTTCTAAGTTTGAATCAAAGGGCAAAAGCATTTACTTTTGATATAGTCTAATTTATCATTTTATGACTCATTTTTTTCTACCCTATTTAAGAAATCTTCACCTATCTCAAAAATGTTCACTAAGATTTTGTCCTAGGTATTTTAAATATTTTAGAGTTTTGGCCTCTATATTATCTCTATGCTCTATTTTGACTTAATTTTTGTGTATACTGTGAGCAAAAGAGCTAAGTTTTATATTTTTACATGTGGCTATCCACTCAAATTGTTTCAGCACAATTTGCCAAAAATAACTACCTGGACAAGTTTGCTAAAACAAACAAACCAAAGACATATGTAAGGATCTACTTCTGGACTCTCTATTCAGTTCCATGGATTTATATATTTATGTCTAGGGCAATAACATATTCTTGATGACTGTAGCTTTATAGTGAGGCTATAAATCAAATAGCTAAGTTCCTCCAATTTTCTTTTTTCCTTTTCTTTCCATTTTTTATTACTTAGATGCAGTTGCTTTTACTAACATTTTGGTTTAATTATTTTTCGTTTTTTCATGTAATATTAACTTATTTCATTATTGTGATTATACCTTAAAAAAGATACTGTAAAACATTCTTTTCACTTAACAGTATATATCCTCCCAAGTTTCTTTTCTCAATTTTTATTTTCGATTAAGTGGGTACATGTATAGGTTTGTTACCTGGGTATATTGTGATATGCTGAGGTTTGGGGTATGAATGATCCCATCACCCAGGTACTCAGCACAGTACTCAATAGTTTTTCAACACTTGTCCCCTTTCTGCTCTTTCACCTCTAGTAGTCCCCAGTTAATATTATAACCATTTTTATGTCTATGAGTAGCAGATATTTAGCTCCCACTTACAAGTGAGAACATGTGTTATTAGATTTTCTGATCCTGCATTAATTTACTTACAATAATGGCCTCCAGCTACATCCATGTTGCTGAAAATGACATGATTTTTTTTTTATGGCTGTGTAGTATTCTATGGCATTTATGTGCCATATTTTCTTTATCCAGTCCACCATTGATGGGAATCTAAGTTGACTCTATGTCTTTAATATTGTGAATAGAGCTGCAATAAACATGAAAGTGCATGTACCTTTTTGATAAAACGACTTATTTTCTTTTGGTTATATGTCCGGTAATGGAATTGCTTGGTCAAACGGGAGTTCTGTTTTAAGTTCTTTGAGAAATCTCTAGCCTGTTTTCCACAGTGGCTGAACTAATTTACACTCCCACCAATAGCGTATAAGTGTTCCTTTTCTCTCCATAGCCTCACTGGCATCTGTTGTTTTTTGACTTTTTAGCAATAGTCATTCTGAGGGCTGTGAGATGGCATCGCATTGTGGTTTTGAAGGGTATTTCTCTGATGATTAGTGATGTGGAGTATTTTTTCATGTTTGTTGTTGTTTGTATGCTTCCTTTAGAGAAGTGTCTGTTCATGTCTTTTGCCCATTTTTAATGGCACTTTTTGTTTTTTGCTTGTTGTTATATATAAGTTCTTTATAGATTTGGGACATTAGACCTTTGTTGGATTCAGAGTTTGGAGTATTTTTACCCATTCTGTGGGTTGCCCACTCTGTTATAGTTTCTTATGCTGTTCAGAAGCTCTTTAGTTTAACTGGATCCCACTTGTCAATTTTTCGTTTTGTTCCAATTACTTTTGAAGACTTAATTATAAATTATTTCCCAAAGCTGATGCCCAGAATACTGTTTCCTAAGTTTTCTGCTAGGATACTTACAGTTTGAGGTCTTACAATTAAATCTTTAGTCCATCTTTAGTTAATTATTGTATATGGTGAAAGGTAGGTATACAGTTTCATTCTTCTGTATATGGTTAGCCAGCTGTTCCAGCACCAATGTACTGAATAGTCCTTTCCCCATTGTTTTTTTCCTCTTTATTGTCAATTGTGTCAAAAATCAGATGGTTATGTGTGCAGCATTATTTCTGACACACTATTCTGTTCCATTGCTGTTTTCATATGAGTGCCATGCTATTTTAGTTAATATAGTCTTATAGTGTACTTTGAAGTCAGGTAATGTAATTCCTCTGGCTTTTATCTTTTTGTTTAGGATTGCTTTGGCTATTCAGCCTCTTTTTTGGTTGAATATGAATTTTTTAACAGTTTTTTCCAGTTTTGTGAAGAAGGATGTAGGTAGTTTGATAGGAATAGCATTAAATCTGTGGATTGCTTTAGCCAGTATGGCCATTTTGATGATACTGATTCTTCCAAACCACAAGCATGGAATGTTTCTGCCCATTTGTTTGTCTGATTTATGATTTCTTTTGGCAGTGTTTTGTAGTTTACCTTGTAGAGACCTTTTACCTCCTTGGTTAACTATATTCATAGGTATTTTGTGGCTACTGCAAATGGGATTATGTTTTTGTTTGGCCCTTCGCTTGAATATTAATGGTATGTTGAAATGCCCCTGAGTTTTGTGTATAGTTTGTATATCTGAAACTTTACTAAAGTCATTTGTCAGTCCCAGAATCCCTTCTGGCAGAGTCTTTAGGGATCTCTAGGTTTAGAATCATATTGTCCACAAAGAGATATAGTTTCATTTCCTCTTTTCCTATGTGGATGTTTTTTACTTCTTCCTTTTGCCTGACTGCTCTAGCTAGCACTTCCAGTTCTATGTTGAACAGGAGTTGTGAGAGTGAGCAACATTGCCAGTTTTCAAGGGGAATGCTTCTGGTTTCTGACGATTCAGTATGTTGTTGGCTGTGGATCAGTCATAGATGGTTCTTATTATTTTGAGATATGTTCCTTCAATGCCATTTCTCAAGAGTTTTTATCGTGAAGCAATGTTGAATTTTATTGAAAGCTTTTTCTGCACCTATTGATTGTATGATTTTTATTTTTAATTCTGATTATGTGGTGAACCACATTTATTGATTTACATGTGTTGACTCATCCCAGAAATAACGAGATGATAATGGTGATCATAGTTTTGACATGTTGTTATATTTGCTAGTATTTTGTTGTGGATTCTTGTGTCTATGTTCATCAAAGATGAATTGTAGTTGGCCTGTAGTTTTCTTTTTTCCTTGTGCATTTTCCAGGTTCTGATATCACAGGGAGGCTGGCTTCAAGGAATGTATTAGGGAGGATTTCCACCTCCTTGATTTTTTGGAATAGTTTCAGTAGATTTGGTGCCAGCTCTTCTTTGCACATCTGGTAGAATTCAACTGTGAATTCATCTGATACATGGCTTTTCCTGGTTGCTAGATTTTTTTATTACCAATCAATTTTGAAACTTGATGTTGATCTGTTTAGCCTTTCAATTTCTTTCCTATCCAGCCTCGGGGAATTGTGTGTTTCCAGGAATTTATCCATTTCTTCTAGATTTCTAGTTTGTGTGTATAGAGGTGTTCATAATAGTCTCTGAGGTCTTTGTGTATTTCTGTGTGATCAGTTGTAATGTTTTTCTGTGGGATCGGAAACAATCACTTTTGTTGCTTCTGATTGAGCTTATTTGGAACTTCTCTCTTTTTTGTTTTTTTAACAGGCTCAATATATTTTCTTTTATTTTTAGTTGGCATATAATAATGTATGTATTTATGGGATTGCAGAGTGATATTTCTGTACAAATACACAATCAATAATGATGCAGAGTAATTAGCATATTGTTTCCCTCAGATATTTGTCATTTATTTGTGTTGAGAGCACTCAAAATTCTCTCTTCTATTTTCTGAATATATGAAATAAATTATTAACTATATGCATGCTACAGTGCTATAGAGCACTAGAATTGATTTCTCCTACCTAGTTGCAAATTTATATTTGTTAGCCAACCTCTTCTTCTCCACTATTTCTTCCCAGCATGCAGTTCTACTCTCTACTTCTATGAGCTCAACTTTTTTTTTTTTTTATTTTTTTTTTTTTTTTTTTTTTTTTTTTTTTTTTTTTTTTTTTTTATATATATATATATATATATATATATATATATATATATATTGCATTTTAGGCTCTGGGGTACATGTGAAAAACATGCAGTATTGTTGCATAGGTACATACATGGCAATGTGGTTTGCTGCCTCCATCCCCGTCACCTATATCTGGCATTTCTCTCCATGTTATCCCTCCCCAACTCCCTACCCACCCCCCTGCTGTCCCTGCCCTATTCCCCCCCAACAGACCTCAGTGTGTGATGCTCCCTTCCCTGTGTCCATGTGTTCTCATTGTGCAACACCCGCCTATGAGTAAGCTCAATCCGTTTATCTTCCACATGAATGAGAACACATGGTATTTATCTTTTCATGTATGACTTACTTCATTTAACACAATTTCCTCCAGGTTCATCCATTTTACCATTAATTCTATAATTTTTTTTTGTCAACTTTTAATTTAGGTTCAGCGGGTAGATGCACAGGTTATAAGATTAAATTACATGTCACTGGAGTTTGGTGTACAAATGTTCTTATCACCCAAGTACCCTGCATAGAACCTGATAGGTAGTTTTTTGATCCTCACCCTCTTCCAACCCTTCTCCCTCAAATAAACCTCAGTATCTCTTGTTCCCATCTTTGTGTTCATGTGTACTTGCTTAGCTTGCACTTGTAATTTAGAACATGCAGTATTTGGTTTTCTGACACTGCATTAATTCACTTGGGCTAATAGCTTCTAGATGCATTCATGTTGTTACAGAGGACATGATTTTGTTGTTTTTTTTTCAATGTATGCGTGTAATTCTGTTGTGTACATGTATCACATTTTGTTTATCTCATCCACCATTGATGGGCATCTAGACTGATTCCATGTCATTGCTATTGTGAATCATGCTGCAATGAACATACAAGGGCATGAGTCTTTTTGGCAGAAGAATTTACATTCCTTTGGGTATATACCAAGTAATGGGATTTCTGGGTCTAATGGTAGTTCTGTTTTAAGTTCTTTGAGAAATCTCCAAACTGCTTTCCATGGTGACTAACTAAGTTATATTCCCACCAGCAGTCTATAAGCATTCCCTTTTCTCTGCAACTTCACCAGCATTTATGTTAGTTGACTTTTGAATAGTGGCCATTCTGACTGTTGTGAGATGGCATCTAATTGTGATTTTGATTAACGTTTCTCTGATGATTATTAATGATGAGTATATTTTCATATGTTTTGGGCCATGTGTATGTCTTCTTTTATAATGTGTAGGTACCTGTCCTCTGTCCATTTTTTAATGGGCTTTTTTGTTTTTTTTTTTTTTTTTTTTTTTTTATGTATAAGTTCTTTATAGATTTGGGATATTAGGCCTTTGTTGAGAGCAGAGTCTGCAAATATTTTCTCCCATTCTGTAAGTTGTCTGTTTGCTATGTTGATAGTTCCTTTTGCTGTGCAGAAGCTCTTTAGTTTTAGTAGCTTCCACTCATCTATTTTTGTTTTTGTTGCAATTGCTTAAAAGTAAGTCCTTAAAGGGACTTCATCATGAAATCTTTGCCAACACTTATGTCCTAAAGGGTATTTCCTAGGTTTTCTTCAAGAGCTTTTATAGTTTTTGGTCTTACTTTAAGTATTTAATCCACCTTGAGTTGATTTTTGTATATGGTGAATGAGAGGTATCTAGTTTCAGTCTTTTGCATACAGCTAGCCAGTTATCCCAGCACCATTTGTTGAATAGGTAGTTCTTTCTTTGTTGCTTGTTATTGTCGACTTTATCAAAGATCAGATGGTTGTAGGTATGTGGCTTTATTTCTGGGTTCTATTTTCTGTTGCATTGGTTTATGTGTTTGTTTTGTACCAGTAACATGTTGTTTTGGTTACTGTAGCATTTTAGTCTAGTTTAAAGTCAGGTAACATGATGGTTCCAACTTTGTTCTTTTGGCTTAGGTTTGCTTTGACTCTTTAGGCTCTTTTTGGTTTCATATGAATTTTAGAATAGCTTTTTCTAATTCTGTGAAAAATTACATTGGTAGTTAGATAGGAAATCAATGAGTCTGTAAATTGTTTTGGCCAGCATGGCCATTTTAGCCATACTAATTCTTCCATACACAAGCTTGGAATATTTTTTTTCATTTTTTTTGTGTCATCTATGATTTCTGTCAGCAGTGTTTTATAATTCTCATAGCTATTTTTTCTTCTTCAGTTAGTTGCATTCCTAGATATTACATTCTTTTAGTGGTTATTTTGAATGGAACTGGGTTCTTGATTTCAGTCTCAGTTTGGACGTCATTTGTGTATGTAATAGTAATGCTATTGATTTTTGTACATTGATTTTGTATCCAGAAACTTTAAAGTTAATTATCAGTTCTTGGATCCTTTCAAATGAGTCTATGGGTCTCTTTTTAGGTGTAGAATTATATCATCCATAAAAAGAGATAGCATGACTTCCTCTCTTCCTATTTGGATGCCTTTTATTTCTTTCCCTTTCCTGATTGCTCTGGATAGGACTGTATTGAATAGGAGTGGTGAAAGTGGGCATCCTTGTCTTGTTCCAGTTCTCAAGAGAAATGTATCCAGCATTTTCCAGTTCAGTATAATAATGGCTGTGAGCCTGTCATAAATGGCTCTTATTATTTTGTGGTATGTTCCTTCAATGTCTAGTTTGTTAAGGGTTTTTGACAGGAAGTGATGTTGAATTATATCAAAAGCCTTTCCTGAATCTACTGAGAAGATAAAATTGTATTTTTGTTTTGTTTTAATTATGTTTATTTGATCAATCAAATTAAATGGTTTGCGCATGTTGAATCAACCTTGCAACCCAGGAATAAAGCCTTTGTTCATGGTGGATTACCATTTGATGTGCTGCTGGATTCCATTTGCTAGTATTTTGTTGAGAATTTTTGTGTCTACACTCATCATGGATATTAGACTGAAGTTTTCTTCTTTCATTTTACATCTGCCAGATTTTGGCATCAGAATAATGCTGGCTTCAAAGAATATGTTAGGAAGGAGACCTTCCTCCTCTGTTGTTTGATATAATTCCAGGAGGATTGGTATTAGCTTATTCTTGTATATTTGGGAGAATTTGGCTGTAAATTCATCTGAGCCAGGGTTTTTTTTGGTAGGTAAGGTTTTTATTACTGATTTAAAATTTTGTCATTTGGGATTGGTCTTTTTGGGATCACAATTTCTTCCTGATTCAGTCTCAGGAGGTTGTATATTTCCAGGAATTTATTCATTTCTTCTAAGTTTTCCAGATTTTGTGCATAGAGGTGGTCATAACAATGTCTGAGGGTTTTTGTATTTTTGTGGGGCAGTTGATATTTTCCCCTTTGTCATTTCTGATTGTGCTTATTTGGATCTTCTCCATTTTTTTTTCTCTATTGATCTGGCTAACAGTATATCAATCTTGTTTATTCTTTCAAACAACAAACTTTTGGTTTCATTGATCTTTTGTATAGATTTTTTGCAGCTTACTTTTATTCTGCTCGGCTCTGATTTTGGTTATTTACTATCTTCTGGTAGCTTTGGGGTTGTTTTGTTTTTGTTTTTGTAATCCCTGTAGGCGTGATGGTAGATTGTTAATTTGAGATATTTCTAACTTATTTAGTTAGGCATTTAGTGCTATAAACTTTCCTCTTAACACTGCTTTATCTGTGTCCCAGAGATTTTGGTATGTTGTATCTTTGTTTTTGTTAGTTTAATTTTTTTTTTGCCTTAATTTCATTTTTTACCCAGTAGTCAGTCAGGAACAGGTTAATTTTCATGTAATTTTCATGTAATTGAATGGTTTTAGGCAATGTTCTTGGTATTTATTTCACTTTGTATTGCACGGTCATCCAAGAATGTAGTTCGTATAATTTCAATTTCTTTTGAATTTGTTGAGAATTGTTTTATCACACAGCACGTGGTCAATCTTAGACTATGTGCTGTGTGCAGATGAGAAGTATGTATATTCTGTTGTTGACTGGTGGGGTATTCTGCAGATCTCTTTTTCTGATTTTAAAAATGACTCTGTATGAATTTGTTCATTGCTTTTATTTAAGATATTGTGTTTTCATCCTTCAAGGCTCTACTTTGTCTTTTTTTGTCTCTATTCATTATGTTCATGTTTTTCTTTATATTCTTGAGGCAATTTGTCATATTTATAATAAGTGCTTTAAGTCTGTTGTCAGCTAATTCTATTTTTTCTGTCATTTCTGGATATATTTCTATTGTTTTATTGTTTTCCTGGTAATGGATTCTCTTTTCCCACTTCTTTGCCTGCATGGTAATGTTTTCTTGAATGGCAGATATTGTTAATTTCATAAAATTGATTATTAGGTTTTTGTATATTGCTTTTAAATACATTGGAAATTGAGGCTGGGGATGGTGGCTCATGTCTGTCATTCCAGCACTTTGGGAGGCTGAGACAGGAGGACTACTTGAGCCCAAGAGTTTGATATCAGCCTGGGCAATACAGGGAGATCCCCTCTCTACAAAAAAAATAGAAAAATAAGCCAGGCATACTGGCATGCACCTGTGGTCCCAGCTACCCAGGAGTCTGAGAAGGGAGAATCACTTGAGCCTCGGAGGTTGAGGCTGCAGTAAGCCATGATTGCTCCACTGCACTCCAGTCTGGGCAACAGAGTGAGATCCTGTCTCTACATACATACATACATATATCTATACCTACATATATGTATTATATATACAAATATTTTATGTTAATTTATATTATTATATTAAATTAATATATTACTCATATTAATTTATATTATTAGATTTTATATATTAGATAATATGTGTTCAATTTTGCTGTAGCATGCAACTAAGTTATTTAAGAATAATTTTGGCAGTTTTATGGTTTGCTTTTACACTGTCTACTGAAGTCTTAAATTTTTAATCACCATGCTTATATAATACATGTCACATTTTGTGATTTCAAATAATAACTCTAGCTTATAGAACTCAAGAAGTGAGAAGAACACCAGGGATAGAGTTTAGGAACCTGTGTGATACACAGGATAAGAGACAATAGCAACCTATAACCGCAGTGTGAGAGATTGCTATTATACTGTGAGAGATTATACGCAATCTGAGGGTAGGAGAAGTAACTTAAAGTACACTTGCTCCTTCCTGGAGCATAAATATTGCTTGATTGAGTTACTGATTTTATAAATCACAAACCACCCATCTCGTCTATTTCCATTTTTTTCTTGTATCTTTAAAATTAACAAGGAGAGCTAGAAAACTCTGAGGCTAAAGAATTTCTGTGCTCCAAGGAAGCCTGCTTTCTGCTTCTTAGCTTTGTATGACTTTGTTAGACTTGCTAACCAGGTATCTGCTTATAGATAAAATGTATTCTTTTTTCCTTGCACCAATAACCTAAGTTATGTTTTACTTAATGGGAAAAATGTATAAATAAAATTACAGATACTAGGTACTTTTCCAATGCCTAGTATATGTAATTTTGAGAAAACTGTCTGACCTTTTCCCAGACTTCAGAGCAGAACATCTCCTTGCTTTGGCTGGATTTTCTGGCTATGTCTGGTACCTGTTCACAGAGTAGTTAATGTACAAAGCTTGACACTTGACCAATCTAGCCATGCATAACTTTCCTTGTCATTACATTCTGTTTGCATCATGAATTAACTTGCTTTCACAACGTAAGGTGTAGATACCAATTTGCAATATCCCTGGGGTTATTATTTTGTATCCCAGTTT
The DNA here is from genome assembly GCF_001604975.1 of Cebus imitator. Classification (NCBI taxonomy): domain Eukaryota; kingdom Metazoa; phylum Chordata; class Mammalia; order Primates; family Cebidae; genus Cebus; species Cebus imitator. The sequence continues at coordinate 2,065,545 of NW_016107574.1, read as the reverse complement.
AGTTTCACTACTAGTATTTATGACTGAGTGACTGACTTTTCTTTTCTTGCTCAGAAAATTTAAATTACAAGGAAGAAGGTAAACCAGTCACTTACAATTCTTGGCATATATTGTTTTATTCCTATAAACAATTTCCATTCCTATTCATTGACCTCCATGCCTCACAAGAGTTTTAATGAATGTGGATTATTACAGAAGCCACTATGAATGGAAGTGACTAGAACCATTTCCTGAGGTTGGTTATTATCCAGATAACCAACCTATGACCATGGAGTGATAGGAAAGGGTGAACATTTTAGGATGCTTTTTATGACTGTAAAGCCACAGCAAAGAGTTGGGGAAATGGAGGAGGAATTCTAAACCAAAATAGGTTCACAGCAAAGGCCGAGGACCCATGGCCTGTGTAGGGTTGCCACATATGCCTCTGCATATTTACTGTTTAAGAACTCATTGCTGAGGATGCAGTAGGGGCTGGAATCTATTCCTACTCCCTTCAACAATCCCTGAACCCATGAGACTGAGTCAGGCTGGAGGAAGAGCCTTTTTCTAATTTACATAAAGGCAATTCCTAATTTAATTGTGAATTTGTTAAAGTATAAGAAAGACTTTTTAAGGGAGAGAGGAAAAACAAAACACTTTAACTTTCTTAAGCAGAAAAGAAAATTCACTAAAGAATAACAGAAATATATCATGAAACCAAGGGAAGGGTAATGATCAGATCTCAGAAACCTGGGACCTAGCAGGATGCTCTTCTCTGTCTCTCTTACTCTGTTTCTCTTTGTGGCAGCCTCCTTCTTTCTCTTACTGTAGAATAGGTTGCTCTATCTGGCCAAGAATGACTACCAAGAGCCCACAAGGTTTATATCTTACAGTTTCAGTACCAGAGGAAGACTGGCTAACATTCTTCCTGTTTCCAAGTCCAAATTCCTGGGAAAGAGAATTATTGATCCAGTGTGGTACCCACTCTTGGACCAATCGGTTGCGGCTGTGGCTGGAGGCAGGGTTATATATTTAAAAGATCATTATTTAGAAACCATCTGTAGGAAGCAGTTAGCTGGGGGTGTGAGGAAAGCCTTCCAGAAGAACAGATTCATTTTCTTCTAATAGTCAGATACAACAATAAGTGTTCATTAAAATTACATACAAAGGGACAGCCCCAATCAATTATATAATAAAATGTGCCTTCTGAAAAAGCAAAGCCAAAGAAGAAGTGTCAACCTATAAACATTTGATCCAAAGCAGCAATTTTGTTCCTATGGTCTCACATCTCAAACTTCAACCTGAGCAACATTTCTTCCACATTTAATCCTATTAAATCCCTACTAATCCCATGAAGTTTACTGAATGTCCTCTTCCTTCCAAAATGCCATCCCCAAGTATTATATGCTTCGGTGATTTATTTCTTGGCTCCATTGACAATTTGATTTATATGTGTCTCTCTTGGCCAGCTCCTGCATTTATTTGTTAATTATTGTGTGCATACAGCTTGTCTCCTCTTCTGGATTTTAAGCTTCTTAAATATTTTTATAATAATTATTGCCCATAGCACTAATAATTAAAGATTGCCTTTCTTCTATTCCATGCACCTTGCGGCATGAGGCTGAATGCAGTCTTAGTAATCATGTTTGAGTAGAGTACAGACCTTAGGAAGATGGGATTTAGCATTATTTATTCAAAGCATGCCCAGAGCCCCATAGCAAGCAGATCAAATAAGGGGTAGGGTTACTGATTGTCTCCAGACACATACACTGAATAATATGCTAAGAAAAAAATCTCCAGACACCAAATAATATGTGAAAAAAAGACTTCAAATGTTTATAAAATATGCTACAGCACTTGATGCCCCATAAAATGCTACACTGATAATGAACTAGGAATGAGGACACAATTTCCCCATTTGGGTTTTCTTTTTTTTTCTGCCTAAAGAAGTGCCAAAGAAAAAAAGGAGTTTAGAAGATTTACAGAAAGGAACACTCTTTCCATAAGACAATAGAAATTTGTGATTCAATCCAGATTTGCAAATCTGAGACTTGTCAACTAAGGTGTGGAAAACAAAAAGCAGAAGACATGAATTTGCATTAACTCAATGACCGTCATTTTGACTTTGTGAAAAGGAGAAAAAGTATGAGACACATTTAAAAGATACAATAACTCAAATCTGATTAAATGTTATAGGAAAATACTCCACCAAGAGCACCTTATTTAGTAAACTCATTATGAAGACTTTACATTAGCGTATTTACTGTTAGGATGTAAAAAAAAAAAAAAAATGCCCCCAGTGTGACTAAAATAGACCTTAAAAAATAAGACATATTTCCTCTGTAATATTTGCTTAAATTTTAAAAATTTTATTCTCATGCTGTTTTCTCATATTCATGCAGTGTAACAGCTTAACAGTACATTCTTATGTAGACATTATGTGTGACTTTTCACCCCTTTCACAGGGGAAAAAAAGTGAGACTTAAAAAGATTTCCTGACTTGCCAAAGGCAGAGCAGATAACTCATCTGAATTGTACAGATTCCAAGTCACTGAGGTCTGAATAAATATAATTTTACCTTGTTTATTTTTTCTTTTTTACTTTTTTTCCCTGAAGGATATATATACCCATAAGGCAAAGATTTTTTTAAAATAAAAAGAAAAAAACATTCTTCCCTCTGTGTTAATTCCCTAAACTTTTTATTTATTTATTTATTTTATTGCATTTTAGGTTTGGGGGTACATGTGAAGAACAATATTTATAAAAGATTTGGATGAAGGAGGATGGGAAAGAGGGGAAGCCCATCCCTGCTGATTCTGGCTGAATTCAGCTGCAGTATAAAATGTATTATTCATTTTATTGTTTTTGCTCTTTCAATGTGAAAGAAATTATGTATGTGTGTATGTATGCGTGTATATATATATATATATATATATTATACATAAATATATAGCTTTTTTTCATTTCAATAATGTGTTAATATTTTTTGATGCCTATCTGGCAAACGCAGATAATTGAAACCAAATTGATCTTTTTAAGTTGCACTCAGAATCATTTCTCCTTCCTATCTTGTTTTCCTGTTCCTGCAAAAAGATGTTTTAGAGAAAATTAGATTCACTGTTTGCATAAACCAATGATTTAGCTGGTGGCTCTGCAGGTCCAATTAACTGTTCTAATAATATGGATGAAATGAGGTTGTAGTTGTGTGTGTAGCCAATTAGATTTGTTTTGATTGAATACTTCCTCTTGTACTTTTATTTAAAGTTAAGAAAACATAGCACTAAAAACATATTTCATAGGATGGGAGAGGATACTTGGGGGGGGGGAAGAGAAGAAAATATCTAGGTTACAATAAAATAATAAATAATATAATAAATACATAATATAATAGATAAATAATATAATAAAATTCATGATCTCTCATTTACGTATAAGCATAAAGAAAAGACTTACTTGCACAAATTTTAAAAGCTGCACATAATACACTTTGAAGAAATCTTTATTATGACTATCAATATTATCACTACTTCATTATAAAAAAAAAACAATATTATTGATGTCAGACAAAATGGCAAAAGTCAAAGGAACAGAGAGCTAAGAATCAATAGATGGCTAGTCTAGCTCTGGGCTTAGTGAGTCACACCTATCGCAACTTATTTTTCTTTACTGCTCTCAGATAGCTTACAATATATTTGGCAAAACAAAATAATTCACATAAAAGAAAAAAAATATTTGCTAGGTACTAACTTGCTGATTGTCATAACAACTCAGAGAGGTAGGAACTATTATTTCAATTTTATACACAAAAAAAACTAAGGCAAAGAGAGATTTGGAAACTTTCCAAGGGGTTCTCTGTTGGTTAATTATCAGAGCCAGATTTCAAGCCTAATTAGCTTCAGATCATGTGCATTTAGCTAGTACTGCATGATATGATGTCAGAAATGCAATGAGTTCAAAGGGAAGGATAGGATAATTACACACCCAGAATAGTTGAACATTGGAGCAACAAGAGAGGATTCCACATTCTAAGACCGTGAGGCAAATCTTGAAGGATGAAGAGTGTTGGATGGACAGTGGAATGGATGATCACAGTAGAAAGAGGAAATTCACCGAAGGTGGCAGCAGGTATGGAGGGCAGGAGGGAAACCGCAAGGGAACTGTAGTGAGAGATGAGGATGGACAAGTCAATTGTGGAGAACTTTGACAACCGTTAGCAGCCTTCCAAGCTCCCCAAATGGACAGCTCTGTTTACCTGAGCCTCTATAGGTTAGTCTCTACACTTTGAGCTTGGCTACTTCCCTGAAGTGGTGCTTGCAGAGCAAACAAGGATTCAGATTGCAACTGCCTTATCCTGAAAACCCCAATCAGGGCCCGAGCTGGTCCATAGGAAGCCTTTGTACCAATTAGACAGAAGTGCTCTCTTTGAATGAGCACAGGGCTTAGAGAGCAGAGCATGCCTTTGTGTGATGTCGAGGAGGGCCCAGGCAGACACAGCCCTGTGTGTAGAGCTTGATGATTCAACACAGGCTGCTCTAAGCCCTAAGGGCACTCTCAAGCAGGAGCACACCAATTGCTCAAAACTATTTACATCAGCCCCAACTTCAACCAATGCTCACGTCCTCTGAAATCATCCTTAAAATTTGCAAAAGTTTATATAATTTTCTATAATTACAAATATTAGTTATACTCGAAAGTGGCAATAATCACTCTTAATGCTTATTTGGGAAAAGGAAATTGTAAATATTTGAAAAACAATTACCTACGTAATATGGCAAAATTCAGTGATTCTAGCTATGGTAATCAATATTAAAGATTTTGTTTTACTTCAGAAATGTATATGCAAAGATTTTTTCTCTAATATATTTGTAGTTTATATCGGAATAAAATTAGAAGGTAATTTGGGCACATCATTTGTAGATTATAAAGCAGTGATTACAATGTTTATATTTTATGTTCTTAATTCCATGGGGAAAATATTTATATTAGGATTTTTTCTTCTTCTAAAAATGAAATTCTATGTATATTATTATAATGTGATTTAAATGGGTAGAAAGAAACTTTTTCAGATGATCAGTGTGTTCTAAAACTGGATGTGGTGATAGTTGCACAAATGAATAAATTTAAGAAAATGCATTGAACTCTACACATATTTTTGGTATGTAATTTGTACCTTGATAAAGCTGTTTCTTAAAAAAAATTAAAACTGATGGCTTTTGGTGAATATATTACAAATTCTTTGAATTTACTTATATTTTTCAAGATCCTCCTATTTAACAAAAATATGTACAGCCTACATTATTTTAAAAAATGATTTCAACTCTATTCAATTCAACATATGCTTTTATCTAGCACACATTCTTTGCTTAGCATTGTGACAGAATCTAGAGTTGTACAAAATAAAAACATAACATCTGACCTTTCCTGAAGGAGTTTACAGTGGAATAAGAGTATCAAAAGTGTAAACAGCAATTTATTCTAGACATAGAATAATTTCATCTGCAAGCAGCAATAGTTTCACCTTTTTTTCCTAGTTGGATGCACTTTATTTACTTTTCTTCCCTGATTGCTCTGGCCAGGACTCCCAATACTACATTGAATAGAAACAGTGAGAGATGGCATCCGTGTCTTGTCCCAGTTTTTAAGGGAAATGCTTCCAATTTTTGTGCATTCAGTGTGATGTTGGCTGTGGGTTTGTCACAGATGGCTATTATTTTGAGATATGTTCCTTTAAAACACAATTTATTAGGAGTTTTGCTTTTGTTTTTAGACAGGGTCTCATTTTGTCATGCAGGCTGGAGTACAGTGGCATAATCATGGCTCACTGCAGCCTTGACTTCCCAGGCTTAATGAATCCTCCTGCCTCAGCCTCCTGAGTTGCTGGGAATACAGGTGCACACTGCCACACCTGGCTAGTTTTTGTATTGTTTTGTAGAGATAGGTTTTTTTAATGTTGCCCAGCTAGTCTAAAACTCCTGAAGCTTAAGCAATCTACCCACCTTGGCCTTGCAAAGTGTTGGGATTATAGGTGTGAGCCACTATGCCCAGCAGAGAGTTTTTACCATGAAGCAATGTTGAATTTATTGAAAGCCTTTTCTACAACTATTAAGATATAATCATTTGATTTTCGTCTTTAGTTCTGTTTATGTGTTGAATCATACTTGTTGAATTGTCTATGTTGAACCAACCTTGCATCCCAGGGATAAAGCTAACTTGATCATGTGTATTAGCTTTTTGATGTGTTGCTGAATTCAGTTTGCAAGTGTTTTGTGAGCATTTTTGCATCAATGTTCATTAAGGATATTGGCTTGATGTTTTTAGTTGCTGTGTCTCTGCTAAGTTTTGGTATCAGAATGATGCTGACCTCCTAAAATGAGTTAAGGAGAAGTCCCTCTTTCTCAATTTTTTTGGAATAGTTTTCATAAGAACACTTCTTTGTAAATCTGGTAGAATTCCTCTGTGAATCTGCCTGGTCCTGGGCATTTATTTATTTATTTATTTATTGTAGGCTATTTATTACTGATTAAATTTGGGAGCTCATTATTGATCTATTCAGGGAGTCAGTTTCTTCCTGGTTCAGTCTTAGGAGGCTGTATATGTCCAGGAATTTTCCTTTTCTTCTAAGTTTTCTATTTTCTTTTCTACTTCTAGAAAACCCCATAGGACTGGTCTAAAAGCTCCTTCTGTTGATTAACGACTTTAGTCAAGTTTCAGGATACAAAAATCAATGCATAAGTATTATTAGCATTTCTATACACCAACAACAGCTAAGCCAAGAGCCAACCACAAACACAATCCTACTCCCAATTGCCACAAAAAGAACAAAATACTTAGGAATACAGCTAGCCAGGGAGGTGAAAGAGTTCCACGATGAGAATTACAAAACGCTGCTCAGCAAAATCAGAGATGAAACAAACAAATGGAAAAACATTTCATGCTCATGGATAGGAAGAGTCAATATCATTAAAATAGCCATGCTGGCCAAGCAATTTACAGATTCAATGTTATTCTTATATAATATATAGTCTAATATCCAGCATCTATGAGAAACTTAAACAAGTTTACAAGGAAAAAAAAATCCCATTAAAAAGTGGGCAAAGGACATGAACAGACAGTTTTCAAGAGAAGACATACTTGTGGCTGACAAGCATATGAAATAAAGCTCAATATCACTGATTATTAAAGAAACGCAAATCAAAACCACACTGCGAGACCATTCACACCAGTCAGAATGGCTATTATAAAAAAGTCAAAAAATTACAGATACTGTTGAGGTTGCAGAAAAGAAGGAACACTTATACTGTTGGTGGGAGTGTAAATTAGTTCAACTATTGTGGAAAGCATGTGATAATTTCTCAGAGCTAAAAACAGAGCTACCATATGATCCAACAATCCCATTACTGGATATATACTGAAAGTTATATAAATTGTTGTATCATAAAGGCACATACTTGTATATGTTCATTGCATCATTATTCAAAATAACAAAGATGTGGAATCAACCTACATGCCCATCAATAGCAGATTGGATAAATATAATGTGGTATGCATATACATCATAGAATACTATATAGTCATAAAAAAGAATGAGGTCACGTCCTTTGTGGGAACACAGATGGAGCTGGAGGCCATTATCCTTAGCAAACTAACACAGGAACAGAAAAAAAATACTGCATGTTCTTATTTATAAGTAGGAACTGAATGATGATAACACATGAACACAAAGAAGGGAACAAGAGACACTGGGGCTTACTTGAGGGTGGAGGGTGGGAGGAGGGAAGATCAGAAAAAATAACTATTGATAGTAGGCTTAGTACCTCAGTGATGAAATAATCTGTACACCACCCACCCCCAACATGATTTTACCTGTATAACAAACCTGCACATGTACCCATGAACCTAAAAGTTTTTATAAAAAACTACTACTTATTTATTGCAGAATGAAATTTTTTCATTCTGATTGCAATGGACAGGTGTTTGCAGCTGGATGTTTTTTAAAAAAGAAAACAATTAATGATTGACCAAAGGGAAAGCAAAGGAAAGGATTGCATGGCTGGCATAAGAGTTTTAGTGAGTTATCTAGAAGGTGAAGCACATGTCCACATCCTTAATTGAAATGAAAGAATGAATATTTGTTTGAAGCCAAAGGTTAATAGCAAAAGTAAGCCTTCACCATACTTAACACATATATTTGTGTCTGCTAGAAAAAAGTACAAATAGAATATCTTTTTAAATTACTATTATGGCCCATATTTCCAAAGAGTTTTAAAATTTTCAAAGGTATCTATAATAATGACTTTTTTCTTGCACCCACACAGTCTGTAGGAATATAGGGCAGTCATTTTTAAGTATAAGACAAAGAGGTAGACAACTTGATGAACACACTACAGGTAAGTGGGCGGAAACAGGAATTGATGTTTCATTTAGCCATTAATATTCCTTGATGATTCCACAGAATGGCATCCTATTGATATTAGAAATCACACACACTAGCCATTCATTACACAGGCCTATGGAATGTGCAATATGTTCCACACAACACTACTAATATATGGAAGAGTTAGGACTCCAAAAATGAACCATAACAAAGGACCCAAGTCTTCATTCATGATGCTGAACTGCCATGATGAAACTGCTCCATAACATTACAACTGGTTTTAAAAACTACGCTCACAGCTTATATTGCCGGAAAAATCTGGCTTTTGTCTATGCATAGACTCTGCCTCTGAGACAGCAAATCAATCCCTCTTCTTCTCTTCAGCCCTCTCAAATTGAAAACAATGAGGTTAAAGACTTTTATGATGGTTCACTTCCACTTAATAAGTAGTGAATACATTTTCTCTTCCTTATTTTCCTAATAAAATTTTCTTTTCTCTCACTTTATTGTAAGAATATAGTAAGCAACACATTTAACATATAAAATGTCTTTATTGGCTGTTTATGTTATTGGTAAGTCAACAGTAGGCTCTCGATAGTTAAGTTTTGGGGCGAAGTTATATGAGCATATTTTACTGTGCAGAAGGTTGGCACCCCAAACCCACACACTGTTCAAGAATCAAATGTAAATAACCTTGAAAAGACAGCAAAATTTTTTAGAGAGTTGGAGGAAGGAGGGAGAGTTGACAGAAGAAAGAGAATTTACCATTCAATTGGAAAATAAGAAACATGTCAGTTTTTACTTTGTTATTGAAAAAGAAAAGAAAATGAGTACATTTTAAAACATAGTTGTTTCTCTGACCAGAGTGAATGGGGGCTTGGGGTTAGTTGCCTCCACATACTGACTCCTTTTTGTTTGTTTGTTTGTTTTTGGTTTTTGAAAAAGAGTCTCGCTCTCTTGCCAGGCTGGAGTACAGTGGCACAATCTTGGCTCACTGCAACCTCTGCCTTCTGGGTTCAAGCGATCCTCCTGCCTCAGCCTCCTGAGTAGCTGGGACTACAGGTGCATGCCACCACACCCAGCTAATTATTGTACTTTTAGTAGAGACAAGGTTTCTCCATGTTGGTCAGGCTGGTCTTGAACTCCCGACCTTAGATGATGCGCCCACCTCAACCTCCCAAAGTGCTGGGATTACAGGTGTGAGCACCACGCCCGGGCCACATACTGATCTTCTTTCTGAAGGCAGTTACCTCTCTAGGATAATGGGTAATGGAGTTAACCCAAGAATGCCCTGATTATTCTTTGCCCAAAATTACAATCAGGCATACTATTCCACATTTTGTGGGATGGAGTCAGCAAAAAGGTGTAGAAAAGCCAAGAGCTACACTCAGGGAGCTCTCTTCACAAGAAAAGAATAATCAGAAATACTTAATTACAAGTGATACAGAAGAATCACCAGTAAAGCTAGAGGACAATGGAGGTTCCCAGTCCAAAATCCATGGATATTGTATCTCAGTAGATTCTCAGAGAGGCTCATGATGTGCATTTTAAACATTCTTGCATGACCAAAACCAGCAGAATCCATTGCAGTACATCTGTCCACCACACTATTAGAAACACTACACCAGCTCAGATTCCTCTGTGGGCAACTAACAAAGTAATGAATGTGAATATATAAAATCTCATTTAAATATTTGTTACCAGTATTATCTTTTACTGGACTGAGATTCTAGTTACATACTAGCCCCAAAAGTAATAATATATTTATGAAGGAAATTTTCTTCTTTTGATTTGATTCAAAGAAAAATCTAAGCAAGATCTTGACTATACCAGGTACTTAATAACTTCTAATGGTTTAGAAGACTGTTTCTTTAAGCGATTTCCAAAATTGTATTTGTCAGGGAAACTTGCCGTTTCATCGAGATGGTGTATAAGGCTTTACAATCTCATATATATTCCAGGTTTCTTAAATATGTATCACTGGAAAACAAAATAACATTTTGCCTCTCTCCAGGTCTTTCAGCTGTGGGTACACAAACTTCACCCTTCCCTATTCATTTTTAACCAGACATTTAGTCTGAAAAGGTTGGAAGAATATGGGCAAACAAAGAGCCACAAGCTTTGAAGCTGCCCATACCTCTCAAGATGGGAATCTTTATTTGACAGGTTAGCACTGGAAATGTCTGGCGGTTTTCATTAATTGTGGCACCATGCTTAGAAGGAACCAGGTAGGGAAGGACATTCATCTTATTTAAGACTAGCCTTCCATGTTCAGAGGAAATTGGCTCGCCACAAATGAAAGGCCTTGACATCATTAGTCAGTTCAGGCCCCACCTGTTACTTTATTAAATGAAAGTGGCAGATTTTAGAGATGTTCTTTAATTTTATCAGTTCTAATAAGCCGTTGTTTGAAGAGGAAAAAAAGCCCCAAGGTCCTTTGTTGGAAGAGCTCGGCGAGGCTGCGTCTCTGCAAAGACAGACTTCCTTAGCTGTGTGATCAGATTCGTCCTTGCTCAGCCAGGTTCCTGTCTAATGCAGTCACAATCCTCTGTGCTCACCCTGACTCACTGAAGGGGAAGCTTCTCCTGGGGAAATCTTGTCTGGACTTCGATGACCTCATTTAATTCCAGAAACAAGGAAGAAACTAACATAGGAGAAAAAGGCTTGAGGTCCTGATGAAAGATTAGTGTTACCCAGGTGTCCTAGACATAGATTTTTTTGTAACAACTTCAGTTTGAAATTATTACTCATGATAGTAGTAAAGGTCTTATAGTAACCATGGTTTGGGGTATATACTATGTGCCAAGTACAGTGTTAAGTGCTGTGTCTTTTTTAATTCTCATTACAGCTTTGTAAGGTGGATATAACCATGGTACCACCAACCTTTTACAGGTGAAGAAACTGAGATTTATAGTGATAACATTATTTGTCCAAAGCCCTATGGCAGTAGTGCTAGGAATTGAGTTTGTCTGAATCCAATGCCCATGTTGTTACTCAGAGTTTGCACTATTACATAAATCTACCATTGTGAGTTTAATGGAGCACAGGAAACTTGTGCTATAATATCTGAACTTTTTGTCAAATGACAATGTCAACATATGTGCAAGAGTGCTAAGAGCTTAGTCATCCTTAAATGTCCCCATATACTTGACATGGATTCTTTTGAGTTAGTGTTGAAAGGTAGAGTTGATATTATCCCACTTATTCTACAGACAAAGAAACAGGTTAAAATGAAAAGAAGGTGAAGTAAAAAGTTAATTAGCAAAGTGAGATTTGATACCAGCAACTTTTGCTCCAAATGTTTTTTTTTTTTCTGCTGTAGGATGAAGGTGATATGCTGGAGAAAGCTGAGAGTGTTGATCTTTTTGTGCCAGAGCCATTTCCTTTTTATATTCAGATGACAAGAAGGACATATTAGGAATTTTTAGGAACACACATATCTGTGCATGTATGCACACAGTTCTGTGACCATGCATACACGCATAGATATGAGTGTTTCCCAGGTGAGGGATATAGATGATCCTCATGCTCCCTCCTGTGACTCAGGTCATGCTACATAGGTCTAAGGACAGAGAAACTGCAGGCATTTAGAATGTGACTAAGCCATCTTTATTTACTCTGTGTCATCTACCTCAGCATCAATGGGACAAAGTGACCTGACATGCAGGGAGACACATACAAATGAAGAAGGGGACCTCATTTGATTCAATCAGGCAAGATTATTAATAGTTGTTTTTGAGGGGTTTTTTCCCATTAAAAAAGACTTTAAGAGGTAGGCTTGGTAACTGGCAAGTAAAAGATGCCATATTTTCTCAACCCTAGCTTTGGCTAGGGGTGGTGGAATATATGTATAGATATCAGCCAAGTCAATTATAGGTTCCATTCTTATCAAATTTCCTCATGCAAATTGATTGCCAGACAAGACCAGTGAGCCATATAATTGCATTTGCCTCTTCTGACAGGGCCAGTTTCTTCGGAATTTGTGTAAGGCGCATGATGTTGCCCATTATTGTCAGCTGAAATTTAGGGGTCTAGAGCTCAGAAGAAAAACATAAAACAACTTCTTGAAAGCCAATCTGGAGCTAAGTGGGAAAAAATAACAAGATTACAGCTTGTGTTTGATGTGCCTGAGAACTAAACTACAAAGGAATTCTGGGAAGAAAACAGTATCCAAGAACCGCCTTTGTGCTTCCAACTAGGCTCAAGTCTGAAACTCAGGAGATGGATACTCTGAGGCAGCTGAAGTGGGGAGATCAAACTTAAATGTATGGCACAGCTGGAAAAATGGGAACACGATACACAGAGAGTGCTAGGCTCTTTGCTGCTGACAAGTATACTGCAAGGCAGAAATTTATAGGCTCATATATTCAGACATAAAAGGTTTGAATTCTATCTTGGCCACTTAATAGTTGTGCTAGCTTTGGCAAGTTATTTAATTTTCTTAAACTTTATTTCATCATCTGTAAAGTAGGGAGAATGCCTCATGGGTATTAAATAAGTTAATGCAAAAAGAGCTTACCATAATGTCTGACACGTAACAAGTCCTCCGTAAACGTTAGCCATTACTAACAGTCAAAAATAGGAAGCAAAATGTCAAGACTGGTTGTGAACAGGTAGGACTTAAGGATGCTTATAAAATTAACAACTTAAGGGAGTTCCTGGTCAAGAAGAGCATCTGAGACTTGATTGCAACCCAAACAGGGCCAGTGCAGGGAGGAGGGATGTCCAAGGAGGTTTCAACCAAAGGAAATAGATGAGGGAAGGAGTCTCAAGCAGAGAGCGGAAATAGGGCCTAGAGTAGTTGCAGAACTGCCCACAAGTATGGGGGCCCCTTCAGTCTATGTCCCCTGACCACACACAGCAGGGGTCCTAAAATTCTTAAATGAGCAGTAGTCAAGGGACATCAAAGGATGCAAAACCTTTGCATCCTTGCAACCTCCTTGCTGAAAGATTTTTTCTCTCTCTCTTATCAAACTTATCACTATAACAGGAATGTGATTATAGCAACCCTAGTTGCTTTTTGGTTCCATTGAGGTCCAGACATCTGCACTAGGGAACTCCCCACCAGCAATCCCTACAGAGTGTGGAGTTTAATATGTGATTCATTTAACCCACTCACCCCCTCAGACTAGTGTCAGCTTACTGAACAATGAGGAAACACCTAAGTAAAGGTGGGCCATCCATGGACTGGGTGCTGCTTGGCATTAAAAAAATGAATAAAGTTAATGACACTCTTTGCACTGGGAATTTCAACCAAGAAACAGAAAAGGAAATTTCAGATAGTACAGTTAAACTTCTGAAAGTCTCCTAGTACCTCTTATGTATAACATTGCTGGGAAGGGCAGAGTTCCCGAAGAAACAGATCAGGGTAAATCAGAGCAGAGCAGCAGACGGACTCCAAGATACCATGAAAAGGAAGATGGCAAAATCCATCACATCACAGAGCAATTCTGCAGAAGATTTGCTTCCTGATCTTCCCAGGGCCTAACGTTCAGCTCTTTCGCGAAACCTTGCTTTAGTCTTAGCGAACACCACCCTCCAGTGATTTTGAGCTTGGGTTTGTTTGTTTGGAATCTTCTTCTTCTTCCTCCTCCTCTTCTGCTGCTTCTTATTTCTCTTCTTCCTTTTCTTTCTCCTCCTCCTCTTTCTTCTTCTTGTTGTTGTTGTTCTTTTTCTTCTTCTCCTCCTCCTCCTACTTCCTTCTTCTTCTCCTTCTCCCCTCCTCCTTCTTCTTCTTCCTCTTCTTTTTCCTCTTATTCCTCTTCCTCCTCCTCTTCTTCTTTCCTCTTATTCTTGTTGTTGTTCTTTTCTCCTCCTCCTCCTCCTTCTTCTTCTCCTCCTCCCCTCCTCCTTTCCTCCTCCTCCTCCTTCTTCTGCTTCTTCTTCCTTCTTTCTTCTTCTTCTTTTCGTCGTCTTCTTTCTCCTCCCCCTTTCTCCTCCTCCTCCTTCTCCCTCTTCTCACAATCATATTTCTGATGAGAACAGAATCCATGTGTCAACTCTAAAAGCAAAGGCGCAGAACAGTCAACTGAATACCAGGTTTATTTTCCTAAAGGATGTCTTCACTCTGGCTAATGCTTTAGAAATAACCTCAAAAAAGTATATGCCAAGTATCAATGACTGGAGAGGACAGTCATGGGAAAGTCCATCTTGAATCCAGTCCCACTAAGTGAAGATACCACACTATCCCTAGGAAGTCACCTTTCTCTTACAATATAGACGTTCCATGACTCAAGAATAAACATAAGTTCTACAAGAACACAGCTGGTAGTTTGAAACCTGACTATGTAGCTTTGGACCAATTGTTGTTGTGTTTCAGTAACGAAGCTCTTTATATTATTTATTTGTTTGTTTGTTTGTTTTTATTATTGTGGTCTCATGGGTTTTTATTTTGTTCAATGGATAACTTTCCATTTTATTGTTAATGTGGCCAGTGGGCCCCTCTAGCTGGATTCAGTGTGCTTTGGGAATTTCCCCATCATTCCTTCAGCACTTTTCACTTCCTGGCAAAATAGTATGCTTTAGGCTTATCTTGTGCCTTCTTTGCCCCATCCCCAACATAGATATTTACCTCAAGGAAACCTGGTTTCTAGAATGAAAATAATATTTAGAAACAATGATCTGGATGCTGAATATATTTATTGCTAGTAGCATGTCGTTGCTGTTAGCTTACATTTGTTTCTGTATCTACTTATTAAAAACCATGAGTTCATACTAATAACTATAATTTCAATTCAACACTATTGGATACATTCCAGTCTTCCTCTTTTTCCGTACCCTCTCCACTTCTCTATACCAGGAAAACTTGAGCCGGTAATTTTACTCCTCCAAGTCAATTTCTCGCTCTGTAAAGTGAGGATGATAATATCTCTGTTGCTCTTCTTTTATGCGGGTTAAACACAGTGGTGTTTATAAACTTCTGTGATGTGCTTGCACTGGAACAGGCCTGCTGTGAGCCCCTGTGAGTCCTCATGAATTAGACAACACAGACTCACTCCAGGTGGACAGCCTGGCATCTACAGTTGGCTGGCTCTTTGCCCCAGTTTGCAAGCTGAATAAAAGTAACCCATAGCAGCTCTGCATCATAGGCAATCAGTAAGTGGTTGTTGTTATAAGAGATAAATGTGCATATTTTTCTTGCAAATTGTGTCATAAGCGGGAGAACAGGTAGGGCCGATTAAGAGTGCCATCAAGGTTGCAGTCAGAAAGGAAATACAGTGCAGCCCAGAGTGCTGTCAACAGCACCAAGGACATCTCCCTGGTCATTATGGCAACTGGTCTTCAATGCCCTTGTACAGATTATTTTTTTCAAACTGATGTCTGATTGTATCACATCTTCAACTCTAAATCAGAAGCAGGTTGACGTGAAAATAAAGTCCATTCCATCACCCAAAAGCTTAGTTACCAGCTTAGAATCAATCACTTGTATAATGCAGAGCTGCATAATTTAAAAAAAAAAAAAAAACCCAAAGGAGGAGAGTTCCCTAATGTCTGCCATGTATGTGGAGGGTAGAGTTTGCAGTGTTTTTGACCATGTGAAGGCCTCACTGCCAAAACATCCCACACACTTTCTTTGGAGACAGGGAAATGAGCTCATCTTCAGGCTTCTCTGGTGATCTTTTCACAGGGCTTGATGGACTTTCAGTCTGTCAGGAAGAAGCCTAAGAAATGTAACTCAGTGCTACACATTGCATTGAGAGCACTAAGGTGACACAGACCTCCAAAGCTGCATTTTTCTGTGGAAGATGGCAAGGCAGTTATAATCATAGCTGCATTAGGATGGGGTGGAGGCCTTGTGAGCATTCTCCTCTTTTCTTGAAGGATTCCATTCCATACAGCATCAGAGTGACACAAATTTCCCAGTCATGTCAGCAACTGCTCAGCCACAGTATGTTTCTTTTTTGCCTTTCAGTGGGCAGTAGAAATGAACGGACTCAGAACCATGTGGTTTCTTACCTTCAGAGCCAGGTGTCAGTAACACCTAAAGAGTCCCTGGAGGGAATGCTCAGAAGTAAAAGAATGTCATTCATGAGGAAAGCAGGGGCAACATTGTTCCCAGAAGTACCATTTCCCATCTGTGTGCATTTTCAAGAGTTTCAGAAATCTTCTGGCTCATGGAGGCTTTGATCTAATACCTTACGTTGTGGGTGAAGGCCAGATAATAGCCAAGCTCAGTGGGCTCTCTAAGGTATATTTCCAGCGATATGTTTCCTGCAAACAAAAACAAAAGCAAAAGGAAAAGCAAAAAAGGTGCTTAGGCACAAACCCCTATCAAGAAAAAGAGGAAAGAGCTAAGACTGAAAGAGCCTAGCACAGAGTGTACATCCAGTAGATGCTCAATATTCAGATCTTTCCTCCCTTCTGGTGTAGGACCCATTGACCTACTGAGCTTGGAAGTATGGTTAATTCTGTCTGAAGGAGAGCTGGGTCTTAGGATTCCCTGGATCACTGAAAGAAATCTGCTTCCTCGTCGGGGATCAATAATCCACCTCACTCTCTGTCCACCTCAAGCAGCTTGGAAAATTCTCATCCCAAGTGGCAGGGAGGAAATGAGAGAGGAATCCTCAGTCTCTTTAGGACCAGCTATGTGAGTTGGTGGCTCTGGCTGACCATCCTGGAGAAGCTGCTCCCAACCACACCTGTGGTCCCCTCCCAGGTCCGCCACAAGGCAAGACCGGCTTTCAGAAGAGAACAGCAAGCTTTGAACCCACTGCCCCATTGATCAGCTCTATCTCATGAGGCAAAATGCTTTCTATTTCTTTATTAGTAAAATGAGAATTAATATCCATTTCACATGCCTAAGGAGAGGATTAAGTGTGAGTATTCAGGAAGTACATGTAACAGATGTTAACTCTTACTCTTACTACTTTTACTTGAAACTCAACCACTTCAGGTACATTCCTCCAAGTCAATATTGCCCTCTTCTTCGCACACAGGTAAAGATTTAACTTTTTCCTGACATATTTCATATTAAGGTACCAACCCCTCAGTGTAAATCAATATCCCCTCTGCTCACTGAGATAAATGCATATCTGATTCCCTCCTTTGGAGAGTCTAATCAGAAACTCAAAAGAACACAACCATTTGTTTCTCATCTACCTATGACCTGGAAGTCCCCTCTCTGCTTTGAGTTGTCCTGCCTTTTGCTTCAAGTTGTCCCACTTTTCTGGACTGAACCAACGTATGTTTTATACATATTGATTGATGTCTCATGCCTCCCTATGTATAAAACCAAGCTGTGCCCCTACCACCTTGGGCACATGTCAGGACCTCCTGGGGCTCTATCACAAGTGCATGTCCTCAACCTTGGCAAAATAAACTTTCTAAATTAACTGAGACCTGTCTCCGATTTTGGGAGTTCACACATAAGAAGGAAAATAAGAAGCTGATGACAGACGTTACTTCATTAACACAAAAGGGTGGTAAAGAGCAATACTTTCAAAGTCCACTGTAATTCATGGGACTCACTACAAAATGAAGAAAACTCAAAATTTTAAACTAAACAGGAAAATGAAAATTAGAGGTGAGGTCATCATTCTAGAAGGAAAAAAAAATTAGATTTGTAAACCAAAAATACAATTCTAAGGTTCCTCACCATCTGAATGGACTTCCTCCTCAGCCAAGGTACTCTTAACCTGAGAGACTGGTTCAGGCCATCATGGGAAGTCAAGGGGTCAGACATGCCTCATTATACCTCTTGGGGATTAAGGTCAACACAGACTTTAAGTCTGATGAAAAACATTTTACAGCCTATTCTCTCCGAAGCCTGCTACGTGAAGGGTTCCTCTGCAAATTAGTCTCCACAATCCTTTTTCTTAATCCAGAAATTCCTTTCTATTGATCCCAGGTATTTACATAAACTCAACTAATTGTCAACCAGAAAATTTTTCAATCTACCTATAAGCTAGAAGTTTCCCGCTGCTTCGAGTTGTCCCGCCTTTCCGGGCCAAACCAATGTATATCTTAAATGTATTTGATTGATGTCTTATGTCTCCCTAAAATGTATAAAACCAAACTGCACCCCAGCTACCATGGGCACATGTTCTCCGGACGTCCTCAGAGCTGTGTCACTAAATATGAGCGGCCGTGGTCACTCATATTTAGCTCAGAATAAATCTCTTCAAATATTTCACAGAGTTTGACTCTTTTCTTCAACAGAAAAAGCAGAGCTAAGACAAAATAAGAGGCCAGCGCTGAGGACATTTTCTGACTTTTAGCTCAGTGCATCAAGGAGTGGAGAGAAGGTCCCTTAAAAACCCATAAATTAAACTAAACTATGGCTAATTGTTTTCTAAAACTAGCACGAAACTCCTAAGTTATGAGATTCAATAGATTTAAGGTGCAGTTTAGCTACAAGTAAGCAGACAACTGGGTTGGAATATTAGTTAGAGGGCTGGCTGGAGAAGTCATTTAATTAAGTCTCAGCTCTGTCTTTGTAAAATGAAGATAATAATTGAATCTATTTTATAGCACTACTGTGATGGATAAATATGATCATGAATTTAAGGTATTTAGCTGAGTGTTTGACACTTAAAACTCAATACATGTCCATTGTTGTTATCATCATCCTCTAACTTGTTAAGCAGGAAATAGAGGTCTTAGAAAAGACATCGCAATGGAAAATGTGGAAGACACCTTCCATGGCAAACCAGTGTCTACCCTGTATGATGTCAAATAGACTTTATTTCGATGGTTAATTAGGGGAAAAGGAGAATGAAGAGAAGTTGGTTAATGGATGCAAAAATACAGTTCAATAGAAGGAATAAGTTCTAGTATTCGACAGTACAGCAGGAAAATTACAGTTAACAATAATTTATTGTTATTTCAAAATAGCTAGAAGAGAAGAATTATGATCTTTCCAACCAAAGAAGAGATAAATGATTGAGGTGATGGTTATCCTAATCACCCTGCTTTGATCATTACACATTGCATACAGGTATCAAAATATCATATGTGCCCCCAAAATCTATACGACTATGATATATTAATAAATAAATAAATAAGGTATATATTTAAACTCTGATAAAAATAAAAATCTAATAACTCAAAAATGCCTAAGCCTAATTTAATGCATTAAAGGCTATAAAAATAAAGCAAAAAAAAAAAAAGAATTTAAAAATGTATAACTAAAAACAAAGATCACCACCACCCCAACTCTGCCACTCCCCTACCACTCAATGGGGAAATGTCACACATAGAAGACCCATTAATAATCTATAAAAACACATAATTTAATTCTCTACCAAGAGGAGACAACTAAATTTAAGATGCCTGAACCCAAACCCCCTACAGAGGCCTTTAGGAGTGGGGACTCTTGGGTCAGGATCGCCAGCAGGAAAGCAAGTATTCTGTGACCACACAGGACAGGCAGCTGCAGACTTCTATGGACATCAGTTGTCCTTAGTAATATAATTTTTTAATGTTGTAAATATATACAAACATGACAAATGAGGGAGCACAAAATGACCATTAAGATTATAATATATGTGTGAATAAGCCATCAGAATAGTCTTTGCAAATAAAGGGCCATATAAATGCTAATATTCCCACCTCTTACTGGTAATAATAACATGTCATCTGGCTGAAACAGTTCCTTAAGTACTTCATGTTCTCTGCTGGAATCAAGTCATTAATCCCATTTATATAGTTAATGGGGGAGCTGTGAGTCCAAATTAAGGTCCTAAAGAAAAGTACTGGAATTAATGACAAAGGGGAATCATTTTTTTTTCTCTACAGCTATAACGTTGCTTTGCTAAATAGTACTTTTTGACTCTGAACTTTACCTTGAATACTGAATAGTCCACTCAGGAAATAAATGCTTAATACACCTACATCAGTAGTTTTGGAGTTGGTCAACCCACACATGGCATAGTCACTCTGCTCCCCTAGTGACCAGTCACTGGCCTCTTTCCTCAAGCATCCATAGTCCAATTAGCCCATGAAGGCTGAGATGGCTTTTTCAGGCTGCCGGTGAACTAGGACAGCCACCTGCCATGCCACACCACACTCCCCCAAAGCTCTATGTGGTGATGCATTGTCAGTCTGTGGCCTGTTCCACATGAGACACTAGCACATAGTAGTCATATGTTTTCTTGAGCTCCAGGGTCAGACAGACATCCCTTCTCTAACAGGATCTGAAGTTTCTGGGTCAGTTACCATCTCTCAGGCTGGTTTCCCTTGTTTTTAAAGAGGATGCAGAAGTACGAGGTATTCTTGGGATTATGTACATAATTATTTATTACTATTAATAAATAAGTGACCGGAAGGAAAGAAGGAAGATGAGGGAAGGAGGGAGGGAGGGAGGGAAGGAAGGAAGGAAGGAAGGAAGGAAGGAAGGAAGGNAGGAAGGGAGGGAGGGAGGGAGGGAGGGAGGGAGGGAGGGTGAGAGGGAGGTAGGAAGGGAGGGAAAGCAGGAAGGGAGGGAAGGCAGGAAGGCAGGAAGGCAGGAGGGAAGGAAAGGGAGGACTCCCTGAAGAGTCACTGCTTTTTTAAAACACCAATGACGGGACAGGCTGCAGGAACTCTTACCAGAGCCCACAGTCTCTCATGCTAGAGTCTGTCCTTGTTCTCTGTCACTGAGAGTTTCAGGAGCAAAGCCTGTCAACCAGAAAGGAGCAGCAGCCTCCTTCTTGAAGCCAGACCCACAGCCCTTTGAGCCTCAGGAACAGCATTAGGTTTTTCTTGGGATAATGGGGTATATACTGTGAGTGTGAGTACATTTAAAGATGACAAGGAAAGTGAGATGCTAACTCCGTCTGCGGCGGTTCTTCCAACACAGAACACGTCTAACCACTTCATTCCTGCTCTACAAGGACAAGCCTACTTAGATTGGGGATTACAGCAAAGGAGCCTAATGCTACTGAAATGACTTGTTAGCCATCCTGCCCGCGGGCATCCTCTGGGGGAAGCCCTTGGGCACCAGCAGCCTGTGACCTGTGGAATTTTATTTTCTCAGCATCAAGAGGCAGCCACATTTAAAAGCAGCTTCTCTCCCTATTTTGTGCCCAGCATGTAGTGGAAGGGGAACACCAAATGTTTTCCCCAGAGATTCTCAGGCCTCAGGCTCACTGTGCCCATAAATATAAAACAGGTGGCCTGGGTCCCTGCTCTAAGGCCCTGTGCTGACGTGAAAGTAGAGCATCCAGGCAAGTTATTGTCCAGGACCGGTACAGGCATGAGCAGGGCAAGAGAGGGCTCTCCCCAACCCACAAGGAATGCCAGGTGATGGTTCGGCAATTATCACGTTGCCTCTCAAAGCACCAGGGAGAGGCCATTTCCTGATGGCCCGTACCTGTTGCACCTAAAGTGTTCACTGAATACAGATGCCAGGGAGAAGTGACTTCCCAAGGCTGTGCATTAAGAGAGAAAATGGCAGAGTAGGACCTTCCAGGGACTCTCCACTTGAAAAGGGCAGAATGGGCATGCGCACAACTTCCTAAACACACTGCACGTGCTCACTTCCCAAGGGTAAGGAGAGCACCGTGCACGTGGGCAGCCCAGACTAAGGCAAGAATCATGGGAAAGCTGGCTGCAGGTGGGCCAGCCTATAAAGTCCTAGGATCACGGTTAAACACCACACTTGTTCTTCAAGTCGCCCATGTGGATCTCTTCCAAGTGTACTTTCCTTTCTTTCCTGCTCTAAAGTTTTTTAATAAATGTCCACTCCTGCTCTGAAACTTGTTTTGGTCTTTTTTTCTGCCTTATGCCCCTTTGTCAAATTCTTTCTTCTGAGGAAGCAAGAATTGAGGTTGCTGCAGACCTGTACAGATTGACCACCAGTAACACATATTTCCCACCGGTAACAGGACAATACCTTTAGAGAGTGAAAGAAAGCACTGGTAGCAATATACTGAGGCCATAGCCATAGAATGTGACTATCCTAAGCAAACACCCGCAGCTGGTCATCCTAAGCAAAAGACAGGCTGCTGAAGCAGGGAGTGATTTCAGAGGGGCTACAAACTGGGGAGCCCTCAGGAGGGGCAGGTGCTGGTTACCTTCACCTTTAAACTATCTTCACTGTTTTTCAAAAGAAAGAAGAAAAGTAGGCAGGATGAAAGGAAGGAGGAATGAAAGAAGAGAGAGTAGGAAAGTAGCAAGAAAAGGAAAGAAATGATTTTAAAATAAAATATGTCAAAACTATTAAAAGGAAAAAATGCAGAAACATACAAAAATTTACTGAAAATATTACCAGTGTGGGGCAGAGGAGACAGTGTCATCTTTTGTTGAAAATCATTTTTTCCACATTTCCATACTTGAAGAATAAACAGATAAATGGAAGGATGGGTAGAAAAACAAAATAATCTGATGAAAGAGAAATCTTACATTATGTACTTCTAATAAAAGGAGTTGACTTTAATTTTACATAGTATACACAAAAAGGAAACAAATGGAACTAAGGGAAATGTTCAACTTCACATGAATGCTTCTTCATTACAAAACAATGAGAGTTCCTATTCCCAAACTCCCCAAGTCTCCACAATACTGTACACCCTAATCCCCTGTCTGACCTGATTCCAGTCTCCCGTTGGCCTAACTTGGATTAAAGAAAAGTCCGTTTTCAGATCAACAGGGCAGGCAGCTTTGGCAATGAGTCTGGGGAGTATAAAGACAGTCCCTCTCCCGCTGAGAACTCTCCTATGATCTTGCTATGGGATTTTCCATTTCCGCCTTCAGTCACTTGCCTGGCAGAAAGTGCCTCTTATGTTACTTGGGGAGGTATCGGGGCTTCAGGTATAGCTGTGCATCCGCCTGCCCTGAGGGGAGTGCAGTCAGGAAACACAGGACTCAGAGCTGCAAGGGAAGAAGCAACCAGTCCTCACTCCTGCGATTTCTTTTCTGCAAAAACAGTGAAGACAGCATCTCACACAAGCCTTTCTTAAACTACTTTTTTTCCATTTCTGCTTCAAAACACAGAACAATGATATTTGAGTTTCCTCCAGCCCTATTTTTGAGTGATGGTAAGCAAAGATTTTAACTGTAAAATGCTTCTAATAACCTGGTCAGACTAAAAAATAAACTCAAAAAAGCAAACACCCACAAAAATAGTGCTATCTATGCTGACTTACAAGCAGAGCCAAATAGCTTATATTTTAGAGATTCAAGAGAGACAGAGTTTAATCTTAAATATGAGCATACAATTCTATTTTCATTTTAAGGACATTTATGCTAGTAAAATCCTTTCTGAAATACAATCAGATGAATATCTACCCTTCTTCCTTGATTTTGGAAAGCCACTCCCTCAAGAAAGGGTTCCACAGCCCAAGTCAACCTGGTGAACTTCAGCATCACCACACTCTGCCTCACCCAGTGAGAAATTCCCTTTGAAGCAGCATCAACATTCTCTTGATTTTCATTACCAAGACCTAAAAGATCCCTTGGTTGTCAGGAGTACCTCCTTGAGGAGGAAGCAGGTCTTTGAGGCCCAGGCTGGACTTGGCCCTGGGTAAGCACCATCCTTCAGAGAGCTGGGGCTGGGATCACTAAGGGCAGCAGAAGAGGTTATCACCAAAGGCTATGGCTGAACATAATGTTACTGTTGATTTGGGTACCAAGAAAGGTACCAGAAAACCTCTGATCAACAAGATGGACTTAAAATTAAAAAAGAATTGCCTGCTAATAACAAAGGTTAAGTAGCAGGGTGCTACTGTGCAGCTGTTGTCATCTCTAACGAGACAGTTTATCCTCGCAGCTGCAGAGAGGAGTCTTTGGGGTCAGACTAGACCCGAGGAAAGGAAAAACAGTGCCCTGAAAGGAGAGACAGGAAAGAGAATCAGTATTCCCCATGCACCAGCCCTGGTCAACAAGGTCAGATACTGCTTCACAGACGATATTTTTAGTATTAAAATTGCCCCATGAGTTATGTATTATTATCCTTATTTCACAGATGATGAAACCATAGCTCAGAAAAGTTAAGCCACTTGTCCAAGGTCACAAAGCCAGATGCAGAATGCAGAGCCAGGTCTCCCAGAGTTCTTTCCACTGCACAAGGTGCCTCAAGAGATACCATCTCGGCCTCAGCTCTCTCTTACCAGACAGAAGTATGCTGGCCTTGTGCCTAGCAGAGGGATGGAAATAAATCAAGGCCAACCTGCACAGGGGACAGAGTGATTGACTACTTTCAAGGAGAGAAATTCAGTTGCCCTGGAGCCTCAGAGAAGCCTGTCTCAAATCTGGACTGATTCAGATTTGGCTGGAGACGGTCAGAGAACAGGGTGGTCATTTGCCGAGGAACATCTCTGGAGAGCACCGGAGTGTAAGGCCTTTTCCCAAGGAGCCTTAGACATGACACTCTCCTTCAGCTGGCCTGTTTTAGGTGCCCCAATAGCAGGAGAAGGCTCCAGGTGGCTTCCAAAGGTCTCTATCCATCATAGACAAATCTGATCAAGCATGAAGGCAGACAGTGCCTCAAGTCAAATCAGAAATATCTCTGGAGTGAGAACTGAGGTTGACAGCTCTGACTGTAAGTCACTTAGACAAGTGACCTAGCATCTGTGCCTCAGTGTCCTCAGCTGAAATGGGTTCTCCTCATTCATATCTCATGAGGATCCAGTGATAAAAATAGGATGGTGATTTAGGCCTTTCTTGCATTGCTATAAAGAAATACTTGACACTTAGTAATTTATAAGAAAAGAGGTTTAATTGGCTCATGGTTCTGCAGGCTGTACAGGAAGCATAGCACTGGCATCTGCCTCTGTGGAGGCCTCAGGAAGCTTCCAGTCATGGTGATGGAGGGGTAGACGGCTCATGTGACACAAGCAGGAGCAGGGGATAGGAGGTGCCACACACTTTTAAATGACCAGATTTCATGTGAACTCAGAGTAAGAGCTCACTTATCACCAAAGGGATTGCCCAAGTCATTCGTGAGGGATCTGTCTCCATAATCCAAACACCCACCACCAGGCCTCACCCCCAACACTGGGGATTACATTTCAACATGAGTTTTCGACAGGGACAAATATCTAACTGTATCAGATGGAAATATGCTTTGAAAAAAAAAACCAAAATAACAAAATAATCTCAACATGCAAGAGATATACAACTGCAAGGAGAAAATGTAGTCCTAAGACTAAAACTAAAGGTAAAATATAATCAAATAAAATATTTTAAAAAAAATTAGATGCCTATGAAATTTGATGATTTATATACCACAATATATTCTTTCTGTATATTTTTAAAATGTAAATATTTATGAAAAGGTCAGAGGTCTTATGGGTGAGTTTGTAAGTTAACATCTTATTTAGTGAGTATCTACATAAATGTCAGGACTCACCCCAGAAAAGCAGAATCAAAATCTCTGTGGGTGAAGCCCAGGAATCTGCACCTTAATACATTCTTCTAATGAAGCTTATCCAGGTAGTGAACAGAACCAACTCTGAGAAACCCTGCAGCACAATCTCCTAATCACGTTTTTATCCTCGGATAAAGCATGGCACCTCAATGAATGAATGAGTTGAAGAAGAATGGATCAGACAGGTTTAGGCAGGTAGTGCTGTTTAGCTGAAGCTGTGGAAAAGCTTGTTATGGCAGGATAAGGATGCTGGTGCTGGTACTGGGATACACACAGTTTATAAAAACTTGAGGAGAGGGATGGCAGATAGAAAACTAATCCAACACATGAGTTCACTCCTTCAGCTCTCAGTAAGCCAAAGCTATTTCACCTGAGGACGAAAGGGCCCACACAAAAGGCATGTACGCATGTCTTTTGAAAACCTCCTCTTTTCTTTATTCCCTTCTCTATGCCCACATCAACTTCTAATTAATAAAATGATAAAATGTTCCCTCCCATCTCCAGCGATAGCTAGGATTCCTAATATAGAAAGTAACCAGAATGCTTTCAATAATCAGGTTGGAGATGAATCTGTAGTGCAGAAATTTATTAAAATTGAAAGACATTGTGTAATCTTCTATCCCATGAGAATTCACCAAGCTGCCTGCAACAAAGACCCCTTTTAGATTGGGTGCAGTGGCTTATGCCTGTAATCCCAACCCTTTGGGAGGCTGAGGCAGAGAATACCTTGAGCCCAGCAGTCTGAGGCTACAGTGTGCTATGACTGCACCACTGCACAACCTGGGCAACTGAGCGAAACCCTTTCAATAAGTAAGCTGTAGGCCCACTGTGGTCATTAAAAGCCCTAAAAGCTGGTAGGATAATAAGTCTGCGTACACTTCTCCAAGCATAAGATTTTTGTCCTTTACTTAAAGCTTGCTCCATGCATTGTAGTCAAGCTGACTCTTCATACCTTTAAAAAGTCTCCAAAAGCTGCACCCGACCAAGTCCTTCGCAGATAAAAACGTGTAACCAGTAGTAAAATGATACAGCTGATCCAGACAAGAAGAACTCCAGCATTTCAACGTCCATCCTCCTGTTTTGCACCTGTATGCCCCTGGCTAGTCAGGCTTGCTTTTTAAGACCTCAGCAGCTATTCTCATTCCTCCTTTGGAACACAACTGTCCATAAGATGCCATTGGGGGTACAGCCAAAATGGCCGACTAGAAACAGTGGCATTAGGTGGCTCCCATTGAAAAATAATAATAATAATAAACCTGTATGTGAATTCTTCACCAGCAACCAAGGTATCCGAGTTCTCTCATCACAACTGAGTAGAAGGCTGGCGTGATCCATGGAGAGAAAGAAGAGCAGTGTGGTACAGCAGCCCACCTTAGAGCCACGGAGAACGACAAACCCCTCCCGCCAACCGTGGGAGGCAGTAAGTGAACGCGCTACCCTAGCCGGGGAAACTGTGCTTTTCCCACGGAACTGTGCAACTCAGATCAGAAGATCCCACTTGCTAACCCACACCACTGGGGCCTAGTATCCCAACCCCAGAACATGCAGATTCTTATACCCTCTCAGCTGGAATCTGCTTAAGCCTACTGAACTCCCAGGGGAAGGGAAACCAGCACCGCCTGCTGTGTAAGCCATTTGAGCTCCTTGGGGGAGGGGCAGTAGCCTACAGTGGGACTCCCAACTGCCTAACACACTAAGCTCCCTGGGTGAGGGAAGGGTAGTACCCAATTCTATAGCCCCAGGCTGTACTTTTTTCCCTGCTGGAGCCAGAGAAGCTGGACGGCTTGGTCCCAAGACTTCTCCCTACAGTCAATACACCTGCTGTGGCAGTTTGTGGCCGGGGTACCCCTTCAGGCCTAATCCTGATCCGTCCTTCCTCAGTGGTCAGGGCTTCCCTGCAGCATCTCCAATAACTCCAGCCAGAGGCTAAACTAACTAAACTCCCACATCAGAAAGCTGGAAATATCTCAAATCAACACGCTAACATTACAATTAAAAGAGTTAGAGAAGCAAGAGCAAACTCATCCAAAAGCTAACAGAAGACAAGAAATAACTAAGATCAGAGAAGAATTGAAGGAGATAAAGACATGAAAAACCCTTCAAAATATCAGTGAATTCAGGAGCTGTTTTTTTGAAAAAATTAACAAGAGATAGATCACTAGCTAGACAAAGAAGAGAGAGAAGAATAAAATAGACACAATAAAAAATGATAAAGGGGATATCACCAGTGACCCCACAGATACACAAACTACCAACAGAGAGTACTATAAACACCTCTACACAAATAAACTAGAAAATCCAGAAGAAATGTATAAATTACTGAACACATATACCCCACCAAGACTAAACAAGGAAGCTGTTTATCCCTAAATAGACCAAAACAAGCTCTGAAATTGATGCAGTAATTAATAGGCTACCAACCAAAAGAAGCCCAGGACCAGATGGATTCACAACTGAATTCTACCAGAAATGCAAAGAGGAGGTGGTAGCATTTCTTCTAAAATTACTCCAAACAATTGAAAAGGAGGGACTCCTAACTAACTAATTTTACGAAGGCAGCATCATCCTGATACCAAAGCCAGGAAGAGACACAACAAAAAGGAAAACTTCAGGCCAATATCCCTGATAAACATTGATGAGAAAATCCTCAAAAAACTACTGATAAACTGACTCCAGCAGCACATCAAAAAGCTTATCCACCATGATCAAATCAGCTTCTTTCCTGGAATTCAAGGCTGGTTCAAAAAATGCAAATCAACAAACACAAATCAACAAACATAATCCATCACATAAACAAAACCAATGACAAAACCACATGATTTTCTCAACAGATGCAGAAAAGTCATTTGATAAAATTCAACATCCCTTCATATT
>NW_016107574.1:2002402-2037016 GCF_001604975.1 Cebus imitator | reverse complement strand
CTCTACTAAAAATAACAAAAATTAGCCAGGCGTGGTCGTGGGCACCTGTAATCCCAGCTACTTGGGAGGCTGAGGCAGGAGAATCACTTGAAACTGGAAGGCATAGGTTTCAGTGAGCTGATACCGACCACTGCACTCCAGCCTGGGCAAAAGAGTGAAACTTCATATTAAAAAAAAAAAAAAACTCTCAATAATAGGTATTGATCAAACACATCTGAAAATAATAAGATCTATTTATGACAAATCCACAGCCAATATCACACTGAATGGGCAAAAACTGGAAGCATTCCCTTTGAAAACTGGTACAGGACAAGCATGCCCTCTCACACAACTCCTATTCAACATAGTATTGGTAGTTCTGGCCAGGGCAATGAGGCAAGAAAAATAAATAAAGGGCATTCAAACAGGAAAAGAAGAAGCCAAGTTGTCTCTGTTTGCAGATGAAATGTTTTTATATTTAGAAAATCCCATCCTCTCAGCCCCAAAACTTCTTGAACTGATAAGCAACTTCAGTACAGTTTCAGGATACAAAATCAATGTGCCAAAATCACAAGCATTCCTTTACACCAATAGTAGACAAGCAGAGAGCCAAATCATGAATGAATTCTCATTCACAATGACTACAAAGAGAATAAAATACCTAGGAATATAGCTAACAATGGATGTGAAGGACTTCTTCAAGTAGAGTTACAAACCACTACTCAAGGAAATAATAGAGGACACAAACATATGGAAAAACATTACATCTTCATGGATAGGAAGAATCAATATCATAAAAATGATCATACTGCCCAAAGTAATTTATAGATTCAATGCTATTCTCATCAAGCTACCATTGACATTCTTCACACAGTCAGAGAAAACGACTTTAAATTTCATCTGAAATCAAAGAAGACCCCATGTAGCCAAGACAATCCTAAGCAAAAATAACAAAGCTGGAGGCATAGTGCTACCTGATTTCAAACTATACTACAAGGCTGTAGTAACCAAACAGCATGGTACTGGTAGCAAAACAGATATATAGATCAGTGGAGCAGAACAGAGACCTCAGAAGTGACACCACACATCTACAAACATCTGCTCTTCAACAAATCTTATAAAAACAAGCAATGGGGAAAGAATCTCCTATTCATTAAATGGTGCTGGGAAAATTGGGTAGCCATAAGCAGAAAACTGAAACTGGACCCCTTATACAAAAATTAACTGAAGATGTATCAAGGTCTTAAATGTAAAACCCAAAACCATAAAACCCTAGAAGAAAACCTAGGCAATACCATTCAGAACATAGGTATTGGGCAAAGACTTCATGACAAAAATGCCAAAAGCAATTTCAACAAAAGCCAAAGTTCACAAATTGGATCTAATTAAACTAAAGAGCTCCTGAACAGCAAAAGAAACTACTATCAGAATGAACAGGCAACCTACAGAATGGTAGAAATTTTTTGCAATCTACCCATCTGACAAAGGTCTAATATGCAGAATTTGCAGGGAACTTAAACATATTTACAAGAAAAATCAAACAACACCATCAAAAAGTGGGCAAATGATGTGAACAAACACTTTTCAAAAGAAGACATTTATGTGGTCAACAAACATGAGAAAAAGCTTAACATCACTGACCGTCAGAGAAAAGTAAATCAAAACCATAATGAGATACCATCTCACAGCAGTCAGAATGGCAATTATTAAAAAGTCAGGAAACGACAGATGCTTGTGAGGCTGTGGAGAAATAGGAATGCTTTTACACACTGGTGGGAATGTAAATTAGTTCAACCATTATGGAAGACAATATGGCAATTCCTCAAGGACCAGAAATACCACTTGATCCAGCAATCCCATTACAGCGCATATGCCCAAAGGATTATAAATCATTGTACTATAAAGACACATGCATGCATATGTTTATTGCAGCACGATTTAAAATAGCAAAGACATGGAAATAACCCAAATGCCCATCAATAATAGACTGGATAAAGAAAATATGGTACATATACACCATGGAATACTATGCAGCCATAAAAAGGAATGAGATAATATCCTTTGCAGGGACATGGATGAAGCTAGAAACCATCATCCTCAGCAAACTAACACAGGAACAAAAAACCAAACATTCCATGTCCTCACTCATTAGTAGGAGCTGACATTGAAAACACATGGACACAGAGAGGTGAACAACACACACCAGGGCCTATTAGGGGGTTGGGGATGAGGCAAAGGAACTTAGCAAACAGGTCAATAGGTGCAGCAAACCACCATCCCACATGTACACCTATGTAACAAACCTGCACATTTTGCACATGTGTCTCATCTTTTTTTTTTAGAAGAAGAAATAAAGAAAAGAAAAGAAGCCATCAAAAGCTACATTACATCTGTGCCTAGCCCCATTCTTCCCATGAATTGACTGGCCTCAGAGAAAGCTGAATTCTCAATATATTTTTCTAGGCTTAACTAATCAGGCAACTGTGGGCATGTGAGTATGTTTATGTGAAACTCCAGGTGTTTCAGGTGGGAGGAGTCAAGCTTAATAAACAAATCAGAGCCCAACACTTGCCCTGGCCAAAGTATCCTGGTTACTATCTGTAGAACCAAGTAAGAGTTGACCTCTTGGTACAGAATCTGTGTCCTAGAGACTCCAGATGCTCACACCATGGAAGCAGCCTAAAGGCCTGGATTAGAGAGCCCAGTCCTCTCAGTTATCTGCTCAGTGAACATGGACAAGTAGCTTACTTCTCTGATTTTTACTTTTCTCCTCTGTAAAACAGTAACAATAATAGGGCAAACCTCCCAGCATTTCTGTGACTAGTAAGTGAAGTGATTTGTGTAAACTTGCCTAATATAGCACCTGGCACACAGTGAAGCCTCAATTAATGTAAATTTAATGTAAGAAAATGCAACTGTCATGCTTTTGTTTATAAATGCAGCACTGTCAAGTGAGTAACTATAATTTATTGAAGAAATGTTTAAAATATATATAAAGGGTCGAGCATGGTGGCATACACCTGTAATCCCAGCACTTTGGGAGGCTAAGGTGGGCAGATCACTTGAGCCCAGGAATTTGAGACCATCCTGCTCAACATGAAAAAAAACCCATCTCTACAAAAAAATATAAAAATGAGTCAGGTGTGTGGCATGAGCCTGTAATCCTAGCTACTTAGGAGGCTAAGGCAGAAGAATCACCTGAAACCCAGAGGCAGAAGTTGTAGTGAGCCGAGACTGCACCACTGCATTCCAGTCTGGGAGACAGACTGGTCTCAAAAACAACCTAACAACATATAAAGAATACACGTTCATGTATTTCCATGTATGTTGAAATTTGGAACATACATGGAAATACATGAAAGAGCCACCTAATAGTTACTGAGCCTGTCCAAAGCTGGTCTGCTCCAATGAGAGCCCACTAGTGTTCCTTATGTTGTTGCAAGTGGCCTTTGAAAGCTCTGGCTCTATGTCCCCTGTCAACTTTTTTCTCCTGTGCCTCAACACAGAGACAGAGGGCCTTGTCTCTACTTTGGTTTGGTTGAACTCACAAACCGAAAAAGATCCATTCTTCTACTTTTAAGACTGCAGAGAATTCTCCCACAGAGTCTCACAGTTTCCAAACTCAAATAACAGACTCCATGACAGTTCTAAATTCCTTTTCACAAGTCCCTGTGTGAAGAAAAGTGACACCTCTTCATATCACAGACCAGAAGCTATTTTGTTGAGCCTTGAGTTTTCTTAGCAGATAAGCAAATTAAATTCTAACTATAGCTCTGAGGTTATGGAGAGAGAGGAAGATCAAAATCATGTGATTTGATTTCAATGTCTTTGGAATGCAGTTCAAAGATCACCATATCAGAATCACCTGTAGGATGTTGAGACTCCCTGATTTAACTATCGGAGGTGATTAACAACGAGAATCTCAGGAAATAGAAAGATAATAGAAATTGTGATCCATAAATCCTTTCCCATCACCCAAAGACATACACAATTATCTTTGAAGAAGATATCCCTTTCAGCTCAGGTGTGAGCTGAATAAACCCAGCCCCCAAACTCTTCCTGCCTTGCAAATGTGCATCCAGGAAAGGTGCTTCCTTCCAAGACCATCTCTTCCTTTGGGCCTTCCTGCTTCCTAGATGGATTCATGTGGTGGAACTTATTTTTTTTGACATATTTCCTTGTCCTTAACTATAAATCAACTCCTCTAGGCCAAATTTACTTTGATGATATTATGTACGGAAAAGAGAGGAAAAAAATCTCCAGACCCTAAACTTTATTACCCTATCTCTTTTCTAAAATTTGATCTATTTTAAATTGGCAGGTAGCGTGACTCTCAATAGCTTATCCATTTGTTTAAGACCATTAAAAGAAAAAAAATGGTGAATATTAAATCCTGGGCACACACATGACAAAATAATAGATGAATGCTGACATTCATTTGTAATAATGTAGCATTCTGTATAATGTAAGTTTTTCAGCCTTAAGCAAGAGGCATTTGATGACTCTAATAGTGTTCTCTTTATACCTTTTTCTCCCTTTCTGTTTCAAAATTGTTGATTTTTTTAAATCCCAGCTTTCTTATAGCTGCATTGCAAAACAACTCTCTAAGTTTCAAAGTCAGGATCCACTTGGATGATGCTTGGTTCATTGTATGGGCACTCACAGCTGTTGGCAAGCAGAGCTGTCAAAGACTGGGGGAAGAACAGCACTGGACTGCTACTCCCTGCTCCCTGCAGAAAGTCTCCATCAGAGATATGCAATAGGTAGTGCTTTGGCTCTAAGTCTCTAAGAATTTATCTTAATGATAACAATCTCTTACATAACACAGCATAAAAATTCAGACATTTCTAGTCACATAAAACCAAATCTCACTCCCATCACTCCATAGCTGTGAGATCTGGGGCACTTACTTGACTTCTATGAGCTTCAGTTTCTTCATCTGTAGAATGTAAGTGGCACCAGCACCCACCTCACAGAGTCCTGGTGAATATAAAACAACAGAAGGCTTGTGTTTAGCAGAAAGCCTGGCACAGACCATGTGCTCTGTACATGGTGGTGACTGCCATGCAGCTGTCGTGGGTGTTCTCATTCTTCTCCTTCTCACTGCCTCTTGCCACTGTGTAAACAAAGAAGTGCTTTTGGCTCCACAGGTAACCCAGACCTAAGGCAGAGGGAACCCTGCTGTTTGGCAGTCGGAAAGCCACCTGAGACTCTCCCTGTGTTCCATACCTAGCTTCCTGACACTCCAGGGCCTCCTCTTCTCACCCCTCCACCCCGTGGACACATGCATTGGTTTTTAACTCATCTTTATTTTTATAACTTAGTGATCCCCATGCTAAAAGTCCATTTAGAAAATAATAGTGTAGGCTGGGCGCGATGGCTCAAGGCTGTAATCCCAGCACTTTGGGAGGCCGAGGCAGGCGGATCAAGAGATCAAGACCATCCTGGCCAACATGGTGAAACCCGTCTCTACTAAAAATACAAAAATTAGCTGGGTGTGGTGGCATGCGCCTGTAGTTCCAGCTACTCTGGAGGCTGAGGCAGGGGAATTGCTTGAACCCGGGAGGTGGAGGTTGCCGTGAGCTGAGATTGTGCCACTGCACTCCAGCCTGGCACCTGGTGACAGAGTGAGACTCTGTCTCAAAGAAAATAGTGTTTTAAAATTATTTATCACACATAACGTATAAAGACTGAAGTATAAAGTTTCTTGAAGAAACTTTAAAGTCACCCACTTAGAAGTAATGATCTGTTTGACAACACTGAAGAAAAATTTAAGTATTTTTCAAAGGGTCAAGGGAGAAAAAAATGATAATATTAGAGAAAGATATAAGGGACTCATTTTG
Source organism: Cebus imitator (assembly GCF_001604975.1). Lineage (NCBI taxonomy): Eukaryota > Metazoa > Chordata > Mammalia > Primates > Cebidae > Cebus > Cebus imitator. The sequence continues at coordinate 2,031,194 of NW_016107574.1, read as the reverse complement.
GGGGATGAAAAATGAGGAGGACTTGTGAATTTAAAAGTGACTGCAGCCTTTTGATCAATATTTCTATGAAAATATACACATTTACTAACTTTGTTGGTATGCCTTACGGAACCTTCAAAACAATGTCCCTACATAAAACATTCTCTGATTTTATTTGGATAGAGCTGTACTTATAATATCAAGTAAATACTATATTTCTAAAATATGGTATCTATGATACTTAATTTCAAAAATCATTGGAAAAGCTTTCACATGTGAGGAAAGCCATGCTCCTCTGTACACACATGACAGTCTACAAACTATTCCAATAATAATTCATAATGGCATTATTCATACTTGCCAAAAATCAGAGAAAACCCAAATCAGTAGCCCATCAACTGGCAAATGGATAAACAAAATGTGGTATATTTAGCAATAGACAGAAAAAAATATACGGATGAATCCTACAACATGAATGAACTTCCAAAACACCATAGTAAGTGAAAGAAGTGAGACACAAAAGAACAAATACTCTATTTCTATATTGTATTTATATGAAATATCCAGAAAAGGCAAATCTACAGAGATCTGTAAATTAGTGATTATCTGGAGGTGGGAATGGCAATGAGTATTATTTGCAACTTAACACAAGGAATCTTACTGGGATGTTATAAATGTTCTAGCCCTAACTTTGATTGTGGTGATGGCTGCACAGCTCGGTAAATTTAATATAGATCATGGAATTGTATACCTTAAATATGGAATGTAAATTATGCCTAAATAAAGTTTATTTTTGGGAAAAAATAATAATACCCTTTATGAATATGTCTCTATGGCTTGGGACAGGTTGTGTCTTGAAAGGCAATGTATTAATAAAGCAAAACTTGCCAGACTCCAGTCACTGACATCAGAAGCTTCCATAATTATTAGTTTCTGTGCATCTATGACTTGATCTGGCATCGTCTTCTCCATCTGCTGTTCAACATTCTACAGAAAAATTCAACCTCTTGTGTAGCAAATCTGCCCAGCACCCCCTTTTCTCCTCTTTGCTTCCTCCCTAACAACATTCCGAATCACATTTTTGTACACCCTGACAAATAGCCATAGAGTTTCATGACACCAAAAAGAGATCTGGAAATTTAGTGTATGTACATCTCAAAGAGATCAAAATATAAAGCTGCTCACATATTCATTGCTCTTTTCTCCTGCATCTATTAATTTTCAGCCCCAGTGTGATTTTCAATGTCAGATTTCTTTTAAATCACTCACTTTCCCAATAGGGTTTCCCTATTTCAACAGATGCTGCCCTCCATTTCTATTTAATACGTTCCTTTGCATATTGCTATCTCTAAGTGAGGAGCTCATAGGTAATATGGCATAAAGTCAAACGTGGTCCCTTCTTTTCACTGAATAGTGCAAAGGTTGGAGTCCCATCTAGTTACTCTAAACGTGCCCCAGACACTCTCTGTGATTCAAAGGGCACTGCCTCCTTGTCTCTAGGAATGTCATTCCAACCATAATAAATGAAATAAAATCAATATGAGTGTCTATGCTTACCTTTGAAGTCAAAACATTTAAAGGAAGCTGTCATCAGTAGTGTCCACAACCCTTGTGGGTAAAGGAGGTACATTCATAGATCAGAGCCAGCTGGAGGCTTGTGAATGCTGAGTAGAGGGATAAGGTCAGGCATTTCTCCACCCTTTCTTTTTGACCCCATCACATCCATGAGCAACTTCAGAGGACACTGCTGACAGTGGTCACCTCAAACAACTACTCTTTTCAACCCTGCCTAATGGGACAGTGGCATGTCGTTGCCTTTGTCATGGTATTGCCTTTTTAGATGAGGTACTAAATCAAATAGGAAGAGCCAAAGCCACCAGTTCTTGATTCTTTTGATACTAAAACGCTGTTAGAGTCCAGTGCTTGACAGGTACTGGGGTCAGTCTCAGCTCCATCTTCACTCCCATTAACTAGACCCCCCCACTCCCAAACACCTAGATACACACATGCACACACCTGAGTTCCAAAGATCCAGGACAAGGAGCTCTCACTGCAACGAGGACAACAGCCCCACAGCTCTCCACACAACCTCCACCGTAAACTTTGAAAACAGATGAGTCGTTCCAGCTTCCCTGACGGAGATTGAAGCCAAACCTTCACACTGTGCCCTGCGCACTCCTCGTGATCTGCCTGCTAGCTCTTGGACCAGGGTAACTTCTGAAAGTATTGGGAAAAAGAGCAGCAAAAGTGAGTGATTTTTTATCTTCCTACATGGCTATATCCTGAGAGATCTGTCCGGGAAAGTGTTAAGCAGGCCGTCAAGCATCAAGTCCCCATTAGCCTCACCTTCTGCAGCCCATGTGTGCTCCTTATTCATATCTAGGATAAGCCTCTTTTTCCTAACTTGAATTGTCCCTAACATGTAGAAAATGAACAACAACTCCAGGACTGAAAACAGCTTAATTCACGTCTAAAAGAAGCATAATTTCTTCCTCCAGAAAATGCATAATTTTTACTCTGATAATTCTAACATTTGATTTTTTTTTTGCAACTTTTTTCCCAATATCTTAATTTTTAAACCAGCCTGGCCCAGAGAAGCACATGACATGAAAGCAAAGCAAGCTCCTTATGGACCTAAGCAGTCACCATGGTGTGGAGGGGGCAATGCTGCCCCCAAGCTGCCCCCCACCCTGCTCCCCAACCTTCACCCCCTCACCCCTTGCTGCTGAGTGCAATTCTGCTCCCTGCTCCCAGCTTATTTGTGTCCAGTCCCACAAACTCCCAGATATATAGTTTCTTCTTCTGTAAGTGCCTCAGTCTGCTTCAGAGAAATACAGATATCTTTCTACATCTGGTGAGAAAGTCGGTTGGAAAGAGAATTCCTGAAAGAGAACTCACAGATGGCACAGGTCAGACCCTCACAAAGTCCTAAGAATCCAGGCTATCAGGACCAGTGCCCAATGGGAGGCTTTGAGCCCTGGGACAATACTGGGTCCTTCTGATGAAGCCACAGTAGTGACACCTGGATCCTGGATCAGCAAGGCCCAGGTAGCACTATATGGCATCTAACCAGGTTCATTCATGAGCACACAAGACTCTCCTTGGGGAAACCAAAAATAGTTTAGGGTACCATCAGCATAATTAGGTCTGATGGGAGATGCAGGGACAAGAGACAGTGATCTGTGTGATTGTGACCCAACTCAACCTGCAGGTTGGTATAGCTTGGGGAAGCCTGGGCTGCGTTTAGGATAAAGCCATTGGACCTAGTTCTACAATTCTTAGTCTAGCCAGCACCACAGAGTCTCTTAAGAAGTGTAAAACTGCAAATATCCAATACCAGCAGTCAAAAAAAAATCTGATTCAATAGGTTCAGATTAGGTAGTTGTATGCTTATCAAGTTTCACAGGTGATTCTTATAGACAGCTAGGGCTTAGGCCCATTGAAATAAATGTTCTTTTTTTATATAAATTTTCATTTGCTATATGACTATTTGTTTATCTACTTTAAATTGTTTTCAATGATCCAGTATTTACATTCAGGATCCATCACTGTTTACCTCTATCAATTTTATATCATTTTTGGAAAATGTCTTGAAAGGTTAAAAGCCTACTGTGTGAAAATCTTGACTATCCCCATGTAAGGAAAACCTCCTGAGGTGAGCACAGACACATTATTTCCCACATTAACTGTATCTCATTTCTTAGCACAGTGAACAGTATCTCTGTATATGAATTTATTTTTATTCTTCACTATTTTCAAAAATTTAATTTATCCCATTCAGTGACTAATTTTAGATAGAATTCTCAAAAAAAGATAAACAAGAACATATCAGGTAATGAAATCCTACTGTGGCCAAGTTAATTGGTGGCTATCTGTCAATGCTTGGTTCTGATGCCCAGCCCCATATACTCCTTACTGTCAATCCCATAGAATTCATCAGAATAAGACTTCAATGAAAGGGAGACAAGTTAAGGAAATGGGAGATCTGAACCATGCCTTATTCAGAGAAAAATCAATCCAAAGAGAGCAAAAGGAAAGAAATAAAAGAAATAATGAAGACTAGAGTATAAATGAACATAATGGAAAATATACAAACAAAGGAGAAATCAGCAAGCTAAAAATTGGTTCATTGACAAGGTCAACAAAACTGACAAACTAAGCTAGACTGACCAAGAAAAAAGGAAAAAAGGCTCAAATTATAAATTCAGAAATGAAGGTGGGACATGACATCGCTACTGACCTTACGGAAATAAAACAATCACAAGTACAGTAGTGTATCAAGAAACCAAATATCATATGAAAGGAACAAATTTTTAGAAAGATTTAAATTACTAAATCTTACTCAAGCAGAATTAGAACATCTGTATTGACCTATAATGAGTAAAGAGATGAAATTAGTAATTTAAGAACTTCCCATAAAGTAAAATTCAGACTGAGAGGGCTTCATAAATGAATTTTTATCAAATGTTCAAAGAATTGATGCCAATCCTTTACAAACTTTTCCACAAAACAGAAGATGAAGAAATACTTCTCAGCTCATTCTATGAGGACTGTATTATCCTATCATTATTCTGATACCAATGCTAAACAAAGCTATCACAAGAAGAAAAAATACAAACCAATATAGATTCAAAACCTTTAAAAAAAAAGTACTAGAAAATTAAATGAAGCAATATTTAAAAAGGATTGTTCATTATGACCACATGGGAATTATCTCAAGTAATGCATGGTTTGTTTAACATATGAAAGTGAACCAGTATATTACACAACATTAATGGAATGAAGGACAGAAAGCACATGATCATATCAATTGATACAAATTTATTTCATAAAATCTAACACCATTTCATGAGCATTATATTTGGTAACCTAAGAATTAAAGAGAACTTCCTTAATCTGAAAAGGGGGCATCTATGTGAACAGTGAACATCATATTTAATGGTGAATGACTTAATGCTTTTCCCCTAAATTAGGAACCATTCAAGAGTATCCCCCTTATCACTTCTACTTAACTTTGTACTAGAGGTTCTACAGAGAAATTAGGCAAACAAAATAAACGAAAAGCATCCAGATTATAAAGAAAAAGGTAAAACTATCTACATTTGCATATGATAATATAAACACAGAAAAGCAATTTAAATACTGTTAGTAGCACTAGTAATAAAATAAGTACTAATAAAAGCTAATTAATACTAGTAAAGTAGGCCCAGTGAGTCTGCATAATACAAGGTTAATATAGAAATATCAGTTTTATTTGTAGACACTAGCAATGAATGAATATTTTGAAAATAATTTTTTGAAATTTCCATTTACAATAGTATCAAAAAGAATAAAATTACTTAGGTATAAATTGAACAAAAGCTGTGAAAAACTTATACACTGAACACTATCAAGTATTACTGGAAGAAATTAAAGAGAACTATATAAATGGAAAGACATACATTTTTTTGGATTAAAAGACTTAATATTGTTCACATGAAAATCTTCCCAAATTGATCTACAGATTCAAAGTAATCCCTATCAAAACTCCCGCTTCCCTTTTTACAGAAATTGACAAGCTTATATAATATTGATAGAGAAATAAAAAGAATACAGTATAGCCAAAACAATCCTGAAAAAGAACAGAACGGGAGGACTGGCATATCTCAATTTCAAAACCTACAACAAAACTACACTTTGATTAAGACAGTATATTACAGACATAAAATGGACATCCAGATCTATGGAATAAAATGGAAGTATCCAGAAATAGACTAATACATTTATGTTCAATTAATTTTTAACAAGGATACCCAGACAATTCAATGGAGAATCAATAATCTTTTTAACAAATGGTGCTGGTACAACTGGATTTGTCTCATTAAAAAGGATAAGATTGAACCCCTATTCACACCATAATCAAAAATTAATTCAATGACTCTTGTTAAAAAGTCAAAAACTTACAGATGTTGACAGGGCTGTGGAGAAAAGGGAACACTTATACATTGTTGGTGGAAATGTATATTAGTTCAGTCACTGCAGAAAGCAGTTTCTCTTAACTCTTTCTCAAAGAACTAAGAGTTAAACTACCATGTGACCCAACAATCCCAATACTAGGTATATATGCAAAGAAAAGTAAATTGTTCTACCAAAAAGGCACATGCACCCATACATTCATCACAGCATTATTCACAATGGTGAAGACATGCAATCAACATAAGTGCCCAACAGTGGTAAATTGGATTAATAAAATGTAGTACATATACCCTATGGGAATTCTACACAGTTATAGAAAAAAATGAAATCATGTTCTTCACAGCTACATGGATGCAGCTAGAAACCATTGTCCTAAGCAAACTGACATAGGAACAGAAAACCAAATACATATGTTCTCACTTATAATATTAAGTGGGAGCTAATATTGGGTACACATGGTCATAAAAATGGGAATAAGAGAGACTGGAGAATACAAAAGTTGGGAAAGAAGGCGTGGAGTAAGAATTTTAAAAAATTTCCTATTGGGCACTATGCTCAATACCTTGGTGATGGATTCATTTGTATTCCAAACTTTGGCATCACACAATATATCTTTGTAACAAACCTGCATATGTACCCCCGAGTCTAAAATAAAAGTTGAATAAAGAAAAATAATAAACAAAAACAGATCAGAGGCCTAAATGTAAAAAATAAAACTAGAAAACTCTTAGATGAAAACATAGGAGTAAATCTTCATTGGGCAATGGTTTCTTATATATAATGCCAAAAGCAAAGTAACAAAAGAAAAAAATGTTCTATTGGAGTATATCAAAATTGAAATGTTTTGCGCCCAAAACAATATCATCATAAAAGTGAAAATACTCCCCATAGAATGGGATAAAATATTTTCACATTATATATCTAATAAGGAAATTGTTTTTAGAATATGTGAAGAATACTTAATCATAAAAAAGTAAATTAAATAATGAGTGAATAATCTTAATATATATTGCTCCAAAGAATACATACAAGTGGCTAATAAGCACATACAAAGAATCTCAGCATCATTAGTCATAAGAGAAATACAAATCAAAACCACAATAAGATGCCAGTTTAGATCTAGTAGAATATTATAATAAAAAAGAAAGACAATAATAAGTGCTGAAAGGGTATACAGAAGTTAGCACGCCCATCGACTACTGGTGGAAATGCAGAATAGTACAGCAATTCTGGAAAAAAGTTAGACAGTTTCTCAAAATGTCAAACATAGAGTTACCATATGATTCAGCAACTTCACTCCCAATGCTCCAAAGAAATGAAAACAAAGCCACGCAAAAACTTCTATGTGAATGTTCATAGCATATTTATTCCTTATATCCAGAAAATGGAAAAACCCAAATATTCCTCAACTGATGAATGCATAAATAATATGTGGATTATCCATAAAATAGAGTATTATGTTGCAATAGAAAGGAATAAAGTACTGATATATGCTCCGATATAGATAAATCTTAAAAACACTGTGCCAAGTGAAAGAAGTAAAAGTCAGTCACAGAAAGCATATTCTGTGGTTTCATTTATGTGTAATATGAATAAGTATATTTTAGAAACATAAATTGGATTAGTGGTTGCTTAGGGATTGGGATGTTTTTCTAGGAGAGAATAGGGATTAATTGCTAATGAATACGGAATTTCTTTTATATGAAACAATAATATTCCAACCTTACATTGTATGATGCTTACACAGTCCTGTGAATATACCAAAAAGCAATAAATTGTATACTGAAAATGGGCAAATTATATAGAATGTGAATTATATTTCAATAAAGCTGTTGAGAAGAAATAGTCAATGTGCCATATATCTTAAAATGTTTTTTTTCCATGAAAGGGCATTCATAGCCTTTATTCATTATTATGGTTATGCTATTGCAATTGTGATTTTTTTCACACAATCACAAAGAAAATATAGCCATGACCGTTTCTGTTTCATAATATTCAAAGCTTCATTTAATGTTCTTTTGACGGCTCAAATCTATGTGTCAAAGTTACTGCCGCTGAAATAAAAAGACAGAAAAGGAAAAAAAAATATTGCTAAACTAGCTTTTCTGAAAAAAAAAAAAAAATTGTCAATTTGTTTTCACTCTTTTAGTCCAGGGGATCTGACTTGGTGAGTTTCCTGAGCTAGAAGTTCTTCTACTTTAACTGGTTTCTGCTGCATGTGCCCGGATTCAGAATTCATGTCAAATATTTGTGTAGCATTTCTAAAAGGTACACATTAAAATTCAGTTCCATGAAAGAAGACATTTACTGTCTTGCATAGTTTTTTTAAAAAAATTACCAACACCCTGTTTGATACCACATTTAAGTCAATATGGCGATGTACTTGTTTTGGAGCCTTGTTTTCATATTTTTGGTGAAATATTGTATTTGTTTCCATTCTGGATCAGAAAATGGACAATGCCATTAGGAAGGAAGAATAACACATTACAGCTAAAATAAATATTATATTCATAAGCTTGGAAAACAACCAGGGTTGGCAAATGAAAGAGACTGAACTACAAATGAGAGAATCTGCAGGTTATACAAGTTCGTGTATGTGAAGAAAAGGGGAGAAGTGAGACAGAGTAGATGGGGAAAAAGTAACTGGGAGGAGCAATGTCCAGGAGCAACCAAATTAAGTCACGACTACTGAGCTCATGAAGAGATCACAGGTCAAAATCCTGGGCTGATCTACTTCCCTTCATGAATTCTATTCTAATTTTGACCTTATATACAGAGGCGTGGGGTGACCACCAACCTAGGTGAAAACTTGTTCCCACAGCAACTGCCAACCTAGATGAAATCTTGTTCCCACATTTAAGTGTCTTCGTATCAGCATTTGTAACGATGAAGTATTTGGCTTTTTTGACCTTGCCTCCCTTCAGTGACAACCCTCCAAGAATTACAGAGGCCAGTGGATGGTTGAAGAACCATTATATGTGATACATTTCATCACACTTTAATGAATGGCAGCTTTTGTTCTGAATCCTGCCACCAGGACTCCAGCCCTAGTCTCCCTGTCTCATTTATCAATTCAACCTCGAAAAAGAGCTGTAACCCAGAAACCCACATCCTGGGAAAAATTAGACTGAGCACAATAGAAAGTTTGCATAGGGGCTTAAACTTCCTTTCACTAAATCTCTTCATTTCCTCTTTTTTCATCAGGAATATTCTGTTAGCACATACAGAGAATATTGTTCTTATTTCCTGTACATGAAGGGCATTTGTGAGCATCTACAATGATGCCAGGCGCTTGGTAGGCAGGTAGGTGGGTAGATAGAGAAAGAGAGAGAGATGACAGATAGATAGGTAGATAGCTAGACAGACAGATACAAATGAATGAATGAATGAATGAATGAATGAATGAATCAGGAGTAACTGGGGTGTCAATCCAAAACACTGGGAAACTTGGAATTTTTTTTCATTAGATGTTGACACTTGTTGTTACATAATCACCATTTTACAAGTTGCTTCATTTCCAGAGTCAAGTTTGGGGCAAGACCAAATAGTACTCATATTAATTCAGATTTTCTGGAAGCAGATACCCAGATGAGGATTCTTATACCAGTGTTTTATTAATGAGAGTTACTAGGAGAAATTGGTAAAGCAGTGGAATTTGCAGGAAAAGGAGAAACAGAAGGTCACACATGGGTACAATTTGAGGTGAAGTCCCAGTCTCACTGTGATCCACAGGGGTCTCTGGAGATCAACTCCTCTGTTTTTTATCACAGTTTAAGAGGTGTCCTAGCTTGAGGCACAGGTGTTGGGCTTTCATACTGCTGCAATAATTAGTCATTGGTTTGGGCTCATAAGCAGAAGATTGTAAATTACTAAGCACTCCCTGCTCTGGTCTAAGAGGCTCTAGTAGCCCAAAGGTAATCCTCTAGAGAAAGTTGCAGGTGTGATTTCCTGGGTAAAGCACACAGAAGTTAGCAGCCATGTGCCCAGAATTAATAAAGATGATTAGAAGGCAACTGGGCAGAGTATTTATAGACTACAATGTTTAAAACAATAAAGAAAAAAATAAAACACATACCACAGTATCAGTTAGAGCTAAGTTAAAAATCTCAATGCTGTCCTCAATACCTGTGTGGCCCTAGGCAAACTACTTCTCATTCCTGAGTTTCAATTTTCTCATATGTAAAATAGAAAGGTTAATAGCATATAAGTTTGTAAACCAATTAGAAAATATATGCAAAAGAATTTAAAACTATATCTTATCTATAATAGCTACTAAATAAATGGCTATTATCACTACTATCATCATTATTCTTGCCTGGGCTAGAATAGTTCTTTGAATTAAACAGCAGAGTAAATCTGGATTTCTTGACACTTCTTTACACCTAAATCTCAATCTCCTCTGGTTTTAAAATATTTAACTCTCTGCTCTATTTCTCAGCTTTAGGAAATGTCCTCCTCTTCCACATCTTCCTCCTGTCCCTCTACTCATTGCTTGACCCTCATGTCTGTGTTCTCCCTGACCTTGACTTTGGAAGCAGTCAATTTAGACAGTACCAGGCCAAGGCATGAGAATGTGACTCCAAGGCTAATGGATTATGTCAGATAACTGCATTCTGAAATTGATGGGAATACCACCAAGCTCCCAGGAAGCCCTGCCAAAAAGCGTGGTGACAAGGACTTCTGGCAGCCACAGTGCCATAGTAATATGGCCTTGATTAAGGACAGCAATGAACTGACTGCAGAACAGGACTTCTAGAGCTCAAGCAAAGAAGAAAAGACTTGGGAAGCTGCAGGAATTTTAAAATGTGATTTCATCTTTGCTTGGTAAAACTGTTTTTTATCTGAATGATAAAGGATGAGATAAAATCTAGGGAGAGGTGTTAATCAGGTCCCCTTCAACAGCCAGGCTTTTTTGTTACCTTAAGATGAAGACCTTTCAAAGAACTCCTGTTTCTCTTTATCCCCACCTCCTAAGCTGCCAGTCAAGTATTTTTCTCTGGAAAGGCCAGGTTGCCCCACTTGACCACTTTATTAATTCCCTTTGTGAGATTTCATTTGTGCCAGGCAAAACAGACCCCAGCTCCACATAACAGCTTCTCAGAACCAAGTACTCCTTTGCCCATAAATGTGACAAAGGCCTCCAATGGGGTACTTCTGATGACTCAGCAGAAGAAATATTGCCCTTTGACTTTCTTGCTGTCAAGGTGTCTAATGAACAAAACTCCTTGAAGATGAAGGAAATACCAATCAAACTATACTGAACCTGAGAGTGCAGTTCAGGTTAGAAAGGAAAAATTATTTTGAGACTTTTCTTCATTTATTGTATGTTAACTTTTGGTCTCCATTTTTACTTATAAAATGCAAATTTAATACAGAATAGAACTTTCTCACTAAAATATGACTCTAGGAAAAATACCAAGTAGAGCATAATTAGTTTTTACATGGTAGCTCATTGCTATTTATTTGCTTACTAATGCTCTTCACTTGGCAGATAAGGTCCCAGGAAGCAGTTAAACTGTCTCCTAAAAGCCTTTGACATCCAAAAAGAGAGAGTGCTAGAATAAATCAATCTTGGACACCAAGCAGGCATGCCAGCATTCAACTACAAGGTGGCAGAGGGGTGAGTGGAAATGTAGCAAAGTACAAAAGTACTCAACCTCCTTGTGTTCCCAGTGGTCATGTGAACAAGCAGCATGGGAACAGTTACCAGTGTTCAACTCTGCTCCAAACCTAGGGAGAGATGGATGGTAGAGGTCAGAGAAGGTCCATGACATGACACATTCCACCTTAGCCCTTTGCTTCTTTACTGGCAAAAGCAAACCTATAAAATGAATAAGGAGATTTATAGATACAACACAGGAGTTTTGTTGCTTTTGTATAAAATGTCTGAGTATAAAAAGTTAAAAAATGTCTGAGTATAAAAAGTAAAAAGAGCTGCAATTTCAGATGCCTCTGAGACCCAGTGAATCAAAATACCAAGCAATCTTGTTTGAGAAACTATTATGTCCCCTAAACCGTGCTTCTGACTATGGGAATTCTAGATGCTATTTTCAAATAATGTACAATCTAGTTGAGATGACAAGACTAATCTGTATGAAAATATCAGGGCTTAGAGGTTGCTGTAATAAGCAAGAACAGTCTGAAGCTGTCAAAAAAAAAAAAAAAAAAAAAAGATGCTGCAGCCAACAGGTGTAGGGGTAACTGACAAAATTCTGCAAAGCAGTTCAATAAATGATCTTCTTTGAAAGGTGCTTATAAAATAGAAAAAAGGTCTGCATCTGGTTAGAGGTCCCATGATTCAGATGGAGGAACTACAGCATAGCGGACAATTGGTCAACCTGAACTGGATTTGGTGCGAGAAAGAAATTAAGCAGTCAGGGATCTTTTGTTCATGCAGTAGAGTCTAGCCTATTCTGATTACTAAAAACACTATGTGTGTGGTTGTTTTTTTAGCACAAATCCCAGACCCAATTTTAATTCTATTTGTTTGAGTCTTGTGTCTAGCCTAGAACCATCCTTTGGACTATTCATACCCCAAGAGACCAATATAGAAAAAACCATTTGGTTGCATTACATGTTCCGTTGCCTATCAATGGCCTTTTGGTAGATAAATTACCATATAGCCCTGCCATTTTCCTGCCAAATTTATCTTCAGGTCAAATTAATTTTTAAAAAATTATTGCAGAGTTGGAAAGTTAAACTTCAGGAATTATGATTGGATTGTTCTGGTGTAATAACTCGTTAGCATTAGTCTCATTTGAGAGCCAATTTTCATTACCAAACATCTTTTTTCTTTTAGTAGGAAATGTTTCTATCCTAAGACAAAAGGAAAACCTATCCTAGGCATTTTGCAGTAAAATCAGAGAGGAGATCTTTAAAAGCAGGTGACTTCTCTCACTTGGTATTTTTTTTTTTTAATTTAGAGACGGGGTCTCACTCTATAGCATAGGCTGGAATGCAGTGGCATGATCATAGCTCACTGCAGCCTCAAACTTCTGGGCTCAATAGATCTTGTTGCCTTAGCCTCCCACATAGCTGGTATTACAGGCACACATCACCACCCCCAGCTATTTATTTTTAGTTTTCATTTTTTATAGAAACAGGGTCATATTTTGTCATGCAGGCTAGTCTGAAACTCATTGCTTCAAGTGATCTTCCTGCCTCGGCCTTCCAAAGTCCTGACATTACCTGTGTGTGTCCCTGAACCCCAGACTTAAAAGCATATGGTTTTTCTCACTTTGGATGTCAGATTCCTTAGGAAATGTTTACTGTCACATTTGCCATTAAAAAAAAAAAAAAAAAAAAAGCATATGGTTAGCCTTAAAAGCACACAGTTTCTCTTACTTTGGATGTCAGATTCCTTAGGAAATTTTTACTATCACAACTGGACAGAATCTTAAAGAAAAGCTTCTTTCATAACAAATTCTTCCTGTTGTCTGCAGCCACATTTTCTTTATGTTTCAAATGTTGGGAAATGGGAACCATACTGGTGATCTAAAGAATTCCAAAAATTAAAAAAAAAAAACACTTACGGAAATTGGAAGATAAAATATGTAAAACTATATGCCTAGGATTAGTGATACAGACAGTATTTATTATTGAAATCATTCATGTCCACAACAAACATGAAATAATATATATGTGAAACCCTATATAGGTCTTATCTCAATTCACCACTCTTAACATCATCATCTTTTAATTATGTTGACCATTCCAATTATTCTGAATTTGGACAGTAAGGACCCTTTCAAGACAACTCTTTATCCATGTAACATGACTGTCATTAATCTTTTAATACTTCCTTGCTTTCTGTCTCAATAAGATGTTTCATGTTCATTTTCTAATCTCTGCCCCAAACCTGGAATAAGCTATTCCAAAGAGACAAAAAGGGTTTTTAGTGAGGAATAATCTTTAGAAATAAAGATCTGAGTACCACAGACACTAAGAGTTCAACAGTACTATTTAATGGTTCATAGTAAATGTTTAGGATATTGTTTTTAACTTCTAGTGTAACAAGTACAGTAATCATATTTAATAAATGAGAAAAATCCCTTAAAAGAGATAAAATGAGTTAAGAAATAATGACCAATACAAAAGGAGGCAGGAAAAGAGAATCAAATTATCAGTAAGACAAATATAAAACAATTAGCAAGGTGGTAGAATTAATCCCAAATATGTTAAGTGTAAATGAACTAAACACCACAATTAAAACATAAAGATGTCAGATTGGGAAAAATAAGCTCCAGTTCTATACTACCTACAAGAAACACACCTTAATATAACACACAGGTTAAAAGGTAAATGATGAAATAAGTTATACCAAATAAACACTACATAAAATGTTCTGTCTCCAATAATATCAGCAGACTAGAGTGTAAGTTAGGAAATATTATAACAGTGAAAACAGGTATATTTATTGATGATAGAGAATTTGATAAATATCATCACACATGTATGATAAAAACTTTCAGCACACTAGAAAAATATGGGAACATATTTAATTTGATAAAGGGTATCTACAATAGAACTACAATTAATATCATACTGAAAGGCAAGCTATTGTATAGTTTTCTCCTAATCTCTGGGATAAGACAAAGGGGCACACTGAAATTACTGTTATTCAACATTTTGCTGGAACTTCTAGACTGTACATTAAAGCAAGATACAGAAATGAAAAGCCTAACAATTAGAATCAAAAAAGCAACAAAGTAACATAGTCTTTATTGTAGATGACATTCTATTAGATATAGAAAATCTGAAATTAATACAGTAAGTGAATTTAGCAAGGCACTAGATATAAGATCAATCATTCATAATCAATATCTGCACTCCTGAGGTTCTTTCTTGGACCTCAAATGAATGTTCAGAGTGTTCAACAAGACTTCATTCTGGCTTGGCCCAGGGTCTAACAGCTATCAGCACCGTGTAGTCTCTGAAAGCACCCTCCAACAATCAAAAAATAAGATTAGAAAGGCAATATGATTACAATAGCATCAAAGATTGTTATATGTATGGTAATATAATAAATGATGTTAAAGACATAGGAATTTTAAATAAATTATGAATTACTGCTTAGAAAAGTCTTAAAACTCCTAAAAAATGATAGTCTTAAGTTCATCTATTTCAAGAAACAATATAATTTACCATTTTTTTTTTTTAAATTTCAAATTCATCTGTAAAGGCAACACAGTTACAAGCAAAATCTCAGCAATTTTTTGTCTTTTACATTGGGAAACTGATTCTAAAATATAGTTAGAAATGAAATGGGCCGCCAAAAAAAGGTGACAAATTGGTAAGTTGCTGAGAATGAGAATAAACAAGGGGACAGGTTCTGGAAGCTTCTGAGGATCTAAGGAGGCTTGGTCAGCATCCTGTAGTAAAGGAAGGTCAATAATTACAGGAGGAGGTTCCAGCATCAAAACAGACCAGAAAGCGTGTCCCGGAGAATGGACCAAGGAGCCTTCTCTCCTGTGGGCATAGCTTAACATATCCTTGACTCTCAGGCCAGGCATGCCAAGTCTGTTTTCACACAATTGCTAACTCAGCAATTCCTTCAAGTTATAGTGCATGAGGCTAAATATACCCCTACATTTCAAATATATTATTTTCACCAAAATTCAAATTACTGCATCACAACAAGGTGTCATGAGCCTAATTCAATCTCAGGGCCTACAAGCTTCAACTAATACAATGGACAGTCTAGTGTGCAAATAAAAACAATCCCTTTAAAAGGAGGCATTTGTCTGATCCAGGACTCACAAAAGTGTATTATCCTGGGACTTTGAACAATCATTGAGAAAATGCACATAATTTTATTATTTCACACAATGGCTTGAAGATGCTTAACATATTAACTCTTTTTTTCCCCCATTTATTTATTTTATTGCATTTTAGGTTTTGGGGTACATGTGAAGAACATGCAAGATTGTTGCATAGATACACATGTGGCAGTGTGATTTGCTGCCTTCCTCCCCAGCACCTACATCTGGTATCTCTCCCCTTGCTGTCTCTCCTCAGCTCCCCACCCCCCACTGTCCCTCCCCTATTTCCCCCCAACTGACCCTAGTGTGTAGTGCTCCCCTCCCTGTGTCCATGTGTTCTCATTGTTGAACACTCGCCTATGAGTAAGAACATGCGGTGTTTGATCTTCTGCTGTTCTGTCAGTTTGCTGAGAAAGATGGTTTCCAGGTTCATCCATGTCCCTACAAAGGACACAAACTCATCGTTTTTGATGGCTGTATACAACATATTAACTCTTATTGAAAATGTATTAATTATGATTACAATTATTTTTACGTAATGTTTTGTGTCTTACTTTAGCTGTTTACTGAGCTCCTTCCACCCACCCACACCCACACAATATACACTGCTCAGAACTCAGCTCAACCAGGGTGTCCCATTCTCTACTAGCTGATCATTTCCTCCTGTTCATCATCTAAACATTCCCACAAAAGCCCCATTGCACAATTACCCGCCTATCACCAAGTGTCAAGTCTGGCTTTTCTCTTGATAAGGAGGGAGAAAATACCATATCCTGAGGAAACACTCCATATTTACTATCTTAAACCTGGATCTGGTTATCCCACTTAATTACCATGTCATGAGAAAAATACCATCTCCTAAGCAAGCTGTCTTGCTCTTCAACATACAAGGTCTTAATTTTCTTCCTAAAGTCTTTTCCCATTTGACTTTTTTTCTCACAATGAATATATCCCTGTTCAGAAGCAATGTTTAGGTCCCAGCCAAACATTTCAATTAACAGCTCTCTTCATTCGCATTTATCTTATTTTTTACAACAAAATAAACCCTTGCCTTCCATCAGAGGCAGTTTCCTCTAAGGGAACAACTATCTTACTTCTTAAGAGTCAAATTCCATGAATGCCACATTTACACAACGTGGTTCGTCTAAACGTATCAGCTCATGATATTTTAAGATCGGCACTGCTTCTTTTAGAGCTTAGAGCCTGCTGAGCCCCACTAGAAGAAACCGACGATGGCCCCAGGAAAACTCAACCCTCCATTTTGACTGTAAAATATACATTCCTAAGAGAAGGAACAACACTGCCTGTCATTTCAAAAACATCATTGAAAACAAGATGTTAGGGTGAAACAAATGGGAGAAAAGATGAGAAGAACCCACATTCTATTCACAACTTCCTTGCTAACTCTTTTCAGTTGTTTGTCTAAAATTTAAGTTTTTTGTTTTGGGGGTAATTTGAGAGAACCGTGAATAATAACGTGCTTGGATTTTACAGCTATCTTGAGCATTCCAACAAAAATGTAAAAGGGAGAATCTTGCCCAGGCTAGTTATTATAGATATTCCATTTTACAGGATAACAACAAACAGAAATTCTAAAGAAGGCTCTCATTCTTCTCTGTGTTTTTTAGATGGTTCTGTTTCCTACTACATTGGAAGCCCTAGAGTCTCAAAGCATCAAGTGGTAAGTTACTATTGTGATAAATGAAAGAGCTTCTGTCTGCCCTTGGATAATGCTCTGTTGTTAAAGTACCCAAAGAATGCTCCAATGTGCAAAACCATTGCTGAGTTGTTGTGTTTTTTTCTGTTGCACATCCTTTGCTACACTGATCTTATGATTCCTGCAGAGTGGCTCAAGAGATAAAGCTAAGTAACAAACCTCACTCTGCAAACAACTGTCACTCATCTCCAACAATGATGCCTTGCTCCGTCACCAGGTCACTCTTCCCTTAGACAGGGCTCTTTCTCTGGAGCTGCTTAAGGCCCTATGAAAATAAAATTTTGACAGGTCATGCTGCCAGTAGGGTAGCATGCATGAATCCCACTTGCAAGTAAGCTCACTCAATCCCCCAATCGCTACTCTTTTTTGGCCTTTCCCATTCCCAATCATAAAATGAAATGTGATGATACCTTCCTTCTGCTGTTTCCTCATTGACTTTATCTTTGTTATCTTAAATCTGAAGCTAGTTAGCTCACTTAATTAGATTGAGACAGTAATGAGGCTAAAGTCTCTAATTTGTCAAATAGTTCAGCCTAGTCTGGCCATGGTTCCTAGGCCTAGGTCATACCATTAACCTAGTCACCATCTTACAGTGTGTGCCAGGAGTGAAAGAGAAGCCCAGAAAAGAGTGGATCTTTGAACCATTCCAAGAATACCTGAAATCGTAGTGACATTCTAGTTCAGACATCTGGAGGCATAACTGTCTTTGTCTTTAATTATGCCTAGTGTTCCATTATTGGAATGCTAAGCTTGTGGGAGTTATTTATATCCTACTGCTCAAGGTCATTGCCAAGGTCTAATTTTTCACACACAAAATTTTACAACGTCTGGTATAAATGGGTTAAAGAGTTTGAAATTCATTTAAGAAGACAAATTTTCACTCGAGGAAATTAAAATGGGATAGCATAGAATCAAATGCTCGATTAGGTATCACTTTGGGAACTATATTAGTCAGCTTGTGCTGCTATAATGAAATTTCATAGACTGAGTGGCTTAAACAATTATTTCTTCCAGTTCTGGAGGATAAGAAGTCCAAACTCAAGATGCCAGATGACTGAGTTTTTGGTAAGGGCTGTCTTCTTGGCTTATCGATGGCCTTCTTCTTACTGTGTCTCCCCACATGGCAGAGAGAGAAGCAGCGAGTTCTGGTTCCACTTGTTATAAGGGCACTAATTCCATCACAAGGGCCCAATCCTCATGACCTAATGACCTCCCAAAGGCTTATCTCCAAACACCATCCCACTGGACGTTTGGTTTTCAACATATGAATTTTGGGGAGATACAATTTGGGGTGACTAGAATTTGGAATAGTCATGGAAGATAGCACAGAGGCCAAAGGAACTAGGGAGACTCTTCAGATGTGCACAGAATGTGGATAGTTAAGGGGAGTGATGGGGCTTCAAAATGAAGGAAAAGATATCTTCACATTTCAAAAACACATACTGATTCAGATTCTGCTGTTTGTTTCTCATTAGTGATGATGACTTGCACCAAGTATTTAAGTCAGGGTAAACCCAGGGGAAAAAAAAAATGAAGAAAATGTTTTTCATGGTAGACAGTGCTAAAGATAATTGTCCTTTAAGGGTTAGTTTCCAGATAATAATAACTTATCTCTTACTAAATCATTTGATCACAAAAAAAATTCTTAAACTTCCCAACTTCTCACCCAAATTCAAGACCTGAATTTCTTTTAAAGCCCACGATATCTTTTCACATGGAATGAGAGTTAATTTGCAAGAGTTCCAAATAAAAAGCAATCGCTTTGTTACTTTTAAACCAAATTAGCTTTGCTTAATAAGCATTAAGCCTATGAATTTTTAGCCTTTAATGACCTTAAGCACCTTACTCTATAACCCCAATGCTTTGGCAAAGATAAGAAAAATCACAGTTTGTTTTAATACATTCATGATTTAGCAATCCAATAAACTTAGTAATAAGTCGCAAGAATAAGTCATTTTTTTGGACTAAAACCAACAACATAATTAGCCTGGTGTACCCTTGGGCTCTTAATCACAGAGCAGTCACCTTCAAAAGGGATGACAATGTTTAACACGTTAACAACTGAAGCAATTTCTGTTGAGAGAAAGAGGTTTCCCAGTGGAATTCACCTTGACTTTTCTGGCAGGGGGAAGTGAATCAAGAACAAAACACTGTCTTATACAATCCTGAAGGATATTGGCCTTTCTTATAAATTAAATTATGTTACTATTTTTCTTTACTACCTAAATAATGGTAAGAAAGTATGAGGAATTTAATGACCTCCCAATATTCAATCTTCCATCATTTTAACAATGTAACATTATTGATTTTATTTATGTATATGGGCAATGAGAATTACAGAAACAAACTTAAAATTTATGCTAGAAAGCAAATAGCCTTTATTCGTGAGATGAGCTTTAATTTCAACACATTGGAAGAGAAGGAAAGATGCTGGGTAAAATGGCCACATTATCATTATCAGAGATCCTCTCCAGTCTGTAAAACTGGGACAAGATTATAAATTAGAGAAGCTTGAAAACTGAGATTCATTCCACAAAGAGAGTGTTTTCGTGTTTACATTTGACCTCTTCCCCATGATAAGTATCTATTGGAGGAGAAACTGTGATAAGCATTTGACCTATTTAAGCTCATTGCCACACAATAACCTTGCGAGGGCATACTATTACTATTCTCATTTTACACATGAGAAAACCAAGGTTTATAGAGGTTGAATTGCCTACTTCTTACAGATGGTGAATTGCAGAGCCAGTATACCAAGCTTCATTATCTTTGATGGGGTTACAAGATTCCATACTATAATATAAAATGCTCCAATTTGAACCCTGGATCTGAAGGGTAACATTTTTGTACTCCTTACCCTCCTGTGTTCATTGTCTTGTGAACTTCTGACTCAAGTGACAATACCTTTCTGAATACGTAATAAAACACCGATCCATATTTTAAGTTCCTTGACATCGGATGTCACATCTTATTCATTTTTGTGTCTCCTGCACAAAGCCCAGGAGAGAATTTGGCAACCACATTCATCAGTTCTCTAACTCTGTTTATAGTCTGACCCAATAGAGTTACTGAGGAAATGGAATCCTACGCTCACTTAGTAAAGTAGGTGTCTCCTATAGAGACACACCCAAAAGAACTTTGCATGTAAGATGAATCCTTTACCTCTGAGAAGCTTTGGAGACCTAGAGAATTCTACATCAGGAGATGAACCAATTTGGAAGGACTCAGATGCCCAGGATGACAACTCATTTGACAGAAGAGCCTCATTTAATCCTGGATTCTAAAACTTTGTCGTAGCCCCAGACAAGCTCACTTTTTACCTGCACCTCTCTCCCCCTTCTTTCCATTATATCCACTCTGACCCAGAGTTTGCTGTCCCCTAAGAATCAGATAAGAATGCCCAAACACACTAAACTCCTCAATGTTTACCAATTAAACTATTAAAACCTATTTATAATTTTCCTGTTTCCACAGTGCTATGTAGACATTTTTACTGCTGTACTTGCCATGTGGAAATACTGTCTTTTTCATGTCACCTTCTCTCATTAAACAATGAAGTCCTTAAAGTCAAAAACCAGTATTTATTCAACTCTATAACTCAGCCTAAATGTGCTCTATAACATAGTGCATGATTGACACTCATTAGTCTAATAATATCACATAATTATTCTCAAACATTGAAGATTCTACTAAATGTTTTAAATGCATCTTTCATTTACTACTCATGACATAATTTTTAGATATTATAATTCCCTTTTATATTTAAGGGAAGCTGAGGGAGAAAAACTTTAAGCACTTTTCCTTAGATCACACTGCTGATAAGTGTCCAAAACAATTTAAAAGTGTGTCTAAATGTAGAATTTTTAAGGATGAAACCAAACTTCCCACCAATAACCCTAAAATCTCTCACAGCTCCCAGTTCATTCAACAAGTGTGTGTGGCCTGACCAGTCAAGCACAAGGACTCAGAAGCAGCAGTTATGGACAGAGCTATACCACCAGAAATGATGTGCTTCTACTACGAGAATATTTAGCTCAGTCTTTGTAGCTATCTGAGCAGTGGCGATGGAAAGAAACATATTTTCCTCTCCTGCTTCCCAACTTTTACAGCCTTTTTTATCCTCTTATCTCACCATTCTGTGTAGCAACTAGTGAGGCCAAGAATTAAAACCCAGGTGATGAGTTTCCAAGTCTCTCAGGAGCAAATCCTGGAGTCAAAGTGAAAATAATGACCAAAGGTGAGTCTACACTATATGCAGTAGAAATGCATATTTATACTTCATTAGCAACTAACTGGGTATTTCATATTCTCCAATTTCCCTGCACTAATTGTCTATCTCAGTAAGTGCAGACAATTAGAAAGAGGCACAAGTACAATATCTTTTGCATTATAGGGAAATGCAGCTCCATCATTAGGAAGAGATTTCAGAAAATGCCAATATTAGATGATCTCAAAACCAAAGTTTCATTTTGTTCTCATTGAACAGTCTGGTAAAAATATATGCATTCCTAGGTCCTCAAGCCCAAGAAGTTAAGGTAAGATGGCATTTATGGATATCAGGTACGATAAACATTTGTAAAAATGATAAATGAAGAAGCTAAAGATTTTTTAAATACCATCTTCAATTCACCCCTTGAGTGAATATTTGGTCTAATTAAGTCTGTAATTTTAATAGTATTAGACAAATCTTGTATAACACAGAAAGACATGCTGTTTGGGGCTGTTAGAAAAAAGAGAGAGAAAAAAAGAAAGAAGCAATCAAGGGAGAGAGGAAGGGAAGAAAGAGAGGGAGGGAATAATAGTACAACAATGTTGATGCAATGAAGAAGACTTGGTACTAAGTACTGCTTAGACATTGGTACTAAGCAACAGCAGGCAATATATTTACTAAACATCATACATTATGTTTTAATAGCACTGGCATGAAACTCAGCACAGCTTAAATCTAGAAAAACTAAATAGTAAAGCGCATGGCTACAGATCTTTGAAATGCATTATTTCCTTAATTCTAAGAAATGGCAGCCTGTAGTCTTCCATGTTTATGCAGAAAGCCAAAATCAGTTTTCTGGGAGGAGATGTACCAATAAGTCACCATATCTTATCATGTTTTATTCTCGTCTGTCCCTTCCCACTTCCCCAAACTAATTTTGTCTGTCTATTCCCTTGTATTTTTAGTCAGAGAAGAGCTAATTTTGAACTTGTGTTAGATTCTAGTCACTCATGGAGAAATTCAAGTCTTTGAGACAGTGTAGACACTGTGTTGCTGAAATATTCAACCTAGTTGTAGAACTAGATAAGTTACATATTAAACAACTAAAGTACAGTGCCAAAGCATTTGTCAATAAGCACAAAATAAGATCTTTCCTATGACTTAATTACATATTTATAATACATATTTATGCTATTTTTTATGGTTTTGTTCTACCATCCTGTCATTCTATTCAGAGTTTACAGAAATCCTTAATGAACATTGCTAAAAATAACATCCCTCACAGACATATGTGGCTTACCTTAATAATGGTGGTTTCATGACTTCTCTTATTTTATTTGTGCAGGTGATTATTAAAATTAAGCTCTTGATTAAAATTACTTAGGGTAATTTATCTGAGGCAGCATTCTCACTTAACAAATGAAGAGATTCATAAATACTGATAAGGCTGGTTTTCACCATGCTTAATAATTCTTTGGAATAGAAGGTGTTATGTTAACACAAAATCACAATAATTAACCAGAATCCAAGCCATGGGTATCAACAGACATTCATAGAGTCATCAGCAAATATAAAAAAGAAATTGTCACTATTATTCATATTTCATATAACTTGGTATTACAAAAGAATGAGCCATAAAGATTATATAAACAGATGACTTATATGTTTGTCTTATTTAGCATCTAAAATGTTCATTAGCAGCAATATTGCATAATGTAACAACATTCTTCCATGCAAGAAAAATAGTAGAGATAATGAAACTATAGTTCCAAGAGTAAATATAATCAAGATTTGCTAAAAATTCCCTGAGTCCTTCTTTGGCTTTCATCAAATAGATGCAACCTAGTGTTATTTTGCTCTGTTCTCATAGTGCTGCATATATTAACCTCACTGCTTCAAAGAGGGAGGACTCTGAGCTTCTCTGCATGGTACTTAGGCTAGTTTGGGTACTGCCAACACCAGGAAATCATACCCAGCTGAGAAAGAACTAGAGCTGTTGGCTCGTTCTATTGCCTCAAGGACCCTGGAAAGCTCATTACATTGTTGGGCCACTGAAACTTGATATGGTGACCCAGACAAACAAAGAGAAATGGCTCTATTCCAAATCAAGAGTCCCACAGACTCTTCAACAGCATTTTTAAAGGCATTCATTATTTTAGAGAAATACGTTCTTTATTAAATCCAAGAAATGAGAAGGAGCTTGGTTTCCTGCCAATTCTAAAAGAGGAGGAAAATGTTTCAGATGGCCTAGCCCCTCACATCTTACTGAGCTCAGGCTCTCTCCTACACAAGAGCTGTCCTGTTCATTCTTTTTATGACTGTAGAAGCAACACTCAATTTTATATTTATATTAGTGTGGAAGCTTATTCTTTATGGTGAAAGCATTAAGAAAAAATGCTATTTAAGTTCTTCGTCATATATAATGAAAAAATAAATGAATTGCCACCCTATCAGAGCTATTTTAATGCTCTCTAAGCATATTATTTGCACATTTGATTGTAAGCCTTCAATAAGTGCTTTCCAGAAAGATATTTTTCTTAGCAGGATAAAAAAGAGACAGGAGGGTATTTATAATTATGGAAACATGGAGAATGTATTTAAAATACCCAAAGTCGGCAAGATTTCATAATGGCATGTATAAGGGATACATTGGACTAATTATTTCTTTCTTATTAATAATTTCTATTTCTATAAGGGAGATAAATGGAGAAATTTATCTGGAGATTATACCTTTAAATAGCTACATAAAAAGCAGTTATAAAAATGGCTTTTGAAGTCTGGATGCAATTGAAGCAGACTTGGCCAGGCCATTTCCATCACAATAGGATTTTTGAAGAGAGTACAGAGTGAAAAAAGGGCCCATTACAGACAGGTCACCTGATCCAGCCCTAGAGATAATGTGAAATTGTTCCATCCAGTAATGTCTGCAAGGTTTTATCCAGACTCATCTGAAATGGATACTCAGAAAAATGCACAGTTCTAATAGCCCCTTTATTTTTAGCTTGAAACCCTGTTTCCTAATGGCAGTAATGACTAGTTTGCCTGCCCATCTTTATCTTCCATTAAAGATGTAAAAGAAAGCAGTATTTTGGAGTAAGCCACCATACGGGAGAGTTGCTCACAGGTCCAAAGTGATAGCAAGGTGGTAGCTAGGGTTACATCAAGTGCTTTTTATGCCCCAACTCATCTGGCATCCAATAGAATAAGATTTGTTCCACAGGAAGTCTGAGACAATGAAGAGGAGCCTGAAGAGCATGGAATGAAGTATATGGGCTGTTTCAAGGGTGATGAAGGTATCTTGGAACTGCAGAGACAGGTTCTTCTCCTGAGTCTCTTCTGTAGCAGAGACGACTACTCCTTGAGCAGGAAAAAGATGTCTCTGTGTTTTGATCTGCACCACAGTTTCCAAATGTCACATTAATCCCTCTGTGATTCCATATCACAAATTATATCCTAATTGCGCCATTACTGCATGGATAATTAAGTTATGGGAAAAATAAAATGGTGCTGTGTAAAACTATCACTGCCTGATACAGTTCCAACAGAATGGCATTGTTGCCAGCCATTGTCAAGGGATTTTCCTTGACATTTTACGTTATTCAACATGGTGCTGCCATCTCCTGGGAAAGTTTTCTAGGTTCCCTCAATTCCATAGAGTTCCGTTCATTCCATACTTCTGATTTCTCAAAATTCCAGAAACCATCATCCTCTGTGTAAGATAACACACTCGTCTTTCCTTGCCATTTCAGCAGACACACATAAGAACAAATTTGGGTGGAGAGAGAACAGAACAGAGAAATGAAGGGTCCTTGTCATAGGCAGGTTAGAGGGCCCCTATCAGGGGCAGGAATCACTACTTACAATCAATGTATCCTGACATTCGGAGTGTAAATTGTTTGGGTAAAACAAAAAGGCACCATTGAATCAGTGCTCTGGTTTAATGGAAAGAGTGCCCAGAAATGCAGGAATATGTGGATGGCACATGTAATGGACCCCATTTAGACTTTTAAAATTAACTGAGTATAATATTCCATGGTGTATATGTGCCACATTTTCCCTATCCAGTCTATCGTCGATGGGCATTTGGGTTGGTTCCAGGTCCTTGCTATTGTAAACAGTGCTGCAATGAACATTCGTGTACACGTGTCCTTATAGTAGAACGATTTGTAATCCTTTGGATATATACTCATGGAATATTATGCAGCCATCAAAAACGATGAGTTTGGGTCCTTTGTGGGGACATGGATGAACCTAGAAACCATCATTCTCAGCAAACTGACAGAGGAGCAGAAGATCAAACACCGCATGTTCTCACTCATAGGCGGGTGTTGAACGATGAGAGCACATGGACACAGGGAGGGGAGCACTACACACTGGGGTCAGTTGGGGGGAAATAGGGGAGGGACGGTGGGGGGTGGGGAGCTGGGGGGGGATAGCAGGGGGAGAAATGCCAGCTGTAGGTGATGGGGAGGAAGGCAGCAAATCACACTGCCACGTGTGTTCCTATGCAACAATTTTGCATGTTCTTCACATGTACCCCAAAACCTAAAATAAAATAAAATAAATAAATGGGAAAAAAAAAAAGCAAAGGAAAAAAAAATAAAATAAAATAAAATTAACTGAGGAGATTCTTATGGCCAGAAAGTGAAGGCTGAGGGCTAACAAGCAAGTGGCTATCACCTTCATTATGTTTTCGACACTAATGTGACTTTATTTGTCTCCAAAGCCTCTTACAGATGACAGAATAATTATGATCTTTCAAACTACATTATAAATGCGTTGAATTTAACAGTCAAATTTAAGGGTTGCATATGTCACTTTTAGATTCCCAAACCTACATCAGTATTTATCCCAAAGAAGAAATACACTAAATGCTAGCTGAGTGACTTGATTTTGACTGCATATTGGCTTTGTACACCTACCCACGGTGAAATCCAACCATAGGAACTAAATAGAGCGACAATCTCTGCTTGTGACTGTGTCTTTACACCGTTCTGCTAACAATTGTTGGGGCAAAAAAACTCTAAGTGTCACTTACAGTCACTGAACTCAGACAAGAAAGCAGTCAAGTTAGAAAAGGGGGAAGAAATCATTTACATCAAGGCGGATACATTGAAAATAGTCCTAGAAACAAAGCCAAACATTTTCCCAAGGAGTTATTCAAGCACTGTTTGAAGCATTTTTCATATATTA
Source organism: Cebus imitator (assembly GCF_001604975.1). Lineage (NCBI taxonomy): Eukaryota > Metazoa > Chordata > Mammalia > Primates > Cebidae > Cebus > Cebus imitator. The sequence continues at coordinate 2,004,379 of NW_016107574.1, read as the reverse complement.
TCTCATTTAAAATCTCAAAGTCTCTATGAACAAAACCATTATTTTTTCATATTTTCCAGAAAACAACACAGAACCAGAGTTATCTGGTGTCTTATTCAAGGTTTCACATCTCCCTGGTGGCGGAGGTGAGATTTGAACACAGGCTCCTGTGTGCAAGGTTCATACTTTCAAACTCTGCACCATGCTGCCTTTCAAGAGTGTTAGATCCCTGTAGGAGGTGAAGCAGATTAGCATCTTTATGTCATTGACTAAAAAGAGTTTTCAACTATTTATCCATAGAAATCAGAGGGGAAAATCAACGGCTTTAATTTCACTGAAATCTGGAATGCACAAATACACATGCACATGCAGGCACACATATACCATGTCTCTGGGAGTTTAATGTCTGTTCTTTCTAAGTCTAGCATTTTCTTCTTCAAAATTCAAGGACTTCAGGGCTTACATACCATCACCAGATTTCTCTGTAATTATTCAAACATTAGAAGTTCTTGGACACCAAGAAGATAACTAGAAAAGTGCAATTTCAAGTTCCTCATCACAATATTGAATAAAATCCCACATAATCGGAACCTTAGTCAAGTGGAGCCGGTGTTAGCATGGGATGGTACAATCAAATTCCACCCTTATCTCCACACCTGCAAGCCCAAGCCTTTCTACACTAGAAAGGATTTACCAGTCTCCTGAGGGACAAAGAAAAGTAAACCTCAGAAAAGAGAATGCCCACAATGACAGGAATACCAACGCCCTATGGTGACTGTAGCAATACACAGAATTTACTGCATCCAAGGCATGTGCTTCACGACATTAGCAAGTAATATGAAATGAAAGGTGTTTATTGGATTGGCCTCTAAAACAGACAAATGCCCAATCACATAGCTGATGAAAAAATTAGCTTGCTACTAAACATTAAATGGATCAATAATCTATTAACTCTAACCTTGTTAGCAGTGAGCTTGCAGTACACTACGTGACCTGCCTTTTTAAACAAGCTTCCTTCAACATCTGTCTTGGACTGAAATAATATTCTTTTCCCAAATTCAGCAATAATATACTTAAAACTCCATATTAACTCAAAATGACTTTGTCCCTTTCTTTAAAGGCTATTCACCTTCAAGGCCTTTTGAGATCATTACGTATGTACCATTGTATTCAGCTGATAATAGTATGAGTTTTTATTTTATGGGCAGCAACCACAGCAGAGGCTCAGATAATATTCAGTAAGTCTATACAGTCAAGATAAAATGTTATGAAGCCCTTGATGACAAATCATCATCTCAGAGTCATTGTCTTATCAGCAGAAATATTCTCATTCACACACACCTCCCAAGAATGAGGGCAGAGTCAGCAAACACCCACAGAGAAATAGTTCTGATGGGAAGGCGGGCAGAATGAGAATAAGTTGATGAAGAGGGTTTAATTTTAGTGTGAAATCTTTATATTCATACAAGTTTAAAAAAAAAAAAAAAGGCTTATCTTGTAAAATAAAGCTATGGTGGGGTGGAAATAAGGGAACTGAAAGTAACCTTGATGTGACAGGCCCTATTTGTGAATGAGAAAAAACTGTAAAAGCAAGTATAATATTCCATTGATCAGGTAGCCACCAGGAACGTTGCTCAGAGTGAGTGTATTTTAGCCAGACCTCCAGAAGCAAACATTAGTTTCTCTCTAAAGCAAACCAATGTTCCTGCAATGACTCAAACCTGCTCACCAGAAGGCTCAGGAAAAGGAGGTTCTATGACTTCAGTCTTAAGAAGGCAAGAGAGTGAACAAAAGTTCTGAAGTAAGTTCTATTTCCAGAAAACTAATGTTAAGAAAAGCAAGTGCATGGGGAGAAATGCCAGATACAGGTGATGGGGAGGAAGGCAGCACATCACACTGCCATGTGTGTACCTATGCAACAATCTTGCATGTTCTTCACATGTACCCCAAAACCTAAAATGCAATAAAAAAATAAATAAAATTTTTAAAAAATTTAAA
>NW_016107574.1:1997667-2002367 GCF_001604975.1 Cebus imitator | reverse complement strand
TTAAAAAAAAAAAAAAAAAAAAAAAAAAAAAAAAAGCAAGTGCTAGACTAAAAGCCAGAAAAAGTGAGGGACAGCAGGAAGTTTAAGGCCAGAGCTAAGGAAGTACTCCATAGAATTCAGAATGATCAAATCTTGAAATGATTGTCTAACCAGGTTTCATAAGCCCGTGGAACTAGGTAGCAAATATGACCGGAAAGAAAGTGCGGGCCATCCTTAACATCAGGCAAGTGTTTCTGGGGGCTTTGTAAAATGCAAACGAGAAAAGAGGGACAAGATCATTACTGGGAATTGAAAGACTACTGAGACTATAGAAATCCATGGGGTTTTATTCAGCACACACTACTTCACAACTTTTTTCTCAAGTTCTGTGCCAAGTACTAAAGAAGGTCACAATCTCCAGTCTCAAGAGTTTATAAAAGTCAGGAAATGAATGGTCTGATTTCTAGAGGAATGTGGCCAATTGTGACAAAGTGGTGGGCAAACTGTCCCGGGTGTTTAAACTGTTGATATCCAGGCAGGATCTTTCTATATGACTGTCTTAAAAGGTATGGCGATTAAAAGAGAAGTGACTATTAGACCTTTCCCCTGTGAAATCTGCTGCGAAGTTTAGTCATCCTAAAGTTTGCTTTGTATCATGTGTTTTTTAGAAATTCCAAACTAAATCTATTCCACTGACACATTCTTGCCCTGTTCTTCCCCGTTATTCAAATTTCTATACCATACCTGTTTCTGTTTAGAAATCAGGCAGAATTTCAGTTATTACAAATGTGATATAAATTTATTTACTTTATGTCAGATACAGTATAACATATAATGGCGAAAAGCAAAAACAAACAAAACCCATTTTAGAATGAGACAGACAATGTAATTAATTTCAGTTATTTACTCAGTACATAATTTTCTTTTTTCCAAATTCACAGAAAGACAAATACTGTATGATCCCAATTGCATGTGGAATCTAAAAACTCTAACTTACAGAAACATAAAGTGATTAGCAGGTGACTACCAGGGGCTGGCCCAACCTGTGGGGGCAGGGAATGGAAAAATACTAGACAAAGGATACAAACTTTCAGGTATAAGACAAATAAATTCTACAGATCTAATGTACAACGTGGTGATTATAGTTAATATTGTATTATTTACTTTAAAAGCATGGTAATAGATGTGTCGACTAATTTGATTGTGGTAATATGTATATGTATACCACATCATCACATTTTATACCTACAATCTATATAATTTTTATTTGTCAATTATACCTCAAGCTGGAGAAAGCAAAGATTTGAAACAAAACACATTAGAACATATTTATCAATGTAAGTGACATTCTATGCAGTTGGATGGAAGCATAAATGTATCTAGTATGTTTCAGCTTATGGTAATTCCTAAGTTTTACTTCAATAAAGAAATACCATAAATTTTTTTAATTACCATAGTCTAAGAATTTTTTATGTCAAGTGATTATAGTTACAATCATTTTCTGGGAATTATTTTAAAGTGACACCTGATTTATAGTTACTAACTCATTTCCAAAGTCCCATTTTCCTAAGAAACACCAAGATTGCATCCTCATCATGACAGACAGTTCATTTCTACCCCAGAAAAAAACAAATTTATGTTCTCTGCTCATTTATGCTCTATGTTTATTTTACTAACTGAATTATAAAGTAAGAGATCCCCTTTTCTTAACTGCTATGATCTAATGTTGATCAATGGTAACCAATTTTAGAAGCCAGTTGAATAAGAGTGGAGAGGAGTAATTATTTAAAATAAAAATCTTCCCAGAATAACTGGTACTGAAACGGATGGCATGTCAGAAGATAAGTGATATCAACAAACTCATTTTCATTAAGGAAGAGGGAAAAGAGATTTCCTAAGGGAAATCATGATTACTCATTATCAGCCATGGTGGAGTTCCACAGTGATCCACAGCTTGAAAAGTCTGAACTTTCATCATTCTTGCTTAGTGAAGTCATAAGCTGGGGCCATCAGTTCATTCATCATGGGGAGCAACTCAGCCTAATAGACTGAGTAGCGTCACGCCAGCTGAACTTTGGGCAAGATATTCAGCACACTAGATTTATTCACAAAAGTCACCGAATTTTTACACAAACCCAAACCACAGGGCAACAGCTGTACTTGTAGAAAACAACAAGATATTGGGTTCAAGGCTAATCCTTATCATGCAGCTGAAGTTGAGAAATAAAGCAAAACCAAAACTCGCACCTCAAAATCTGCACCTGATAAACCTGGGGCATTCTCTGGATATCAGCAATATCATTACGGGGTAATAGCAGAGGCTGAAGATTAAGTATAAAGATTTTGACTTCAGACTGTCTAGTTTGGATTGTGACTGTGCTACTCAATAGCTGTCTGTCCATGGAAAATTATTTCACCTCTTCAGGCCTTAGTTTCTTTATGTCTAAACAGGAATTTCTGTACTAAAAACTTCATAGGCTTGTAGAAAGAATATGATAATTTATTTAAAGCCTTGAGCACAGTGACCATCATATAGAAGTGGTTAATAAATGCTGATCATGATTTATTTTATTTTACTATTATATAATGACAGCCATCTAAATATATTAAATCTACCAAATATTTCCTTTTTTTTTCTTGAAACCCTTCATCCAATGTCTTGTAACCAAATATGGAAAAAATGTGAATTTGGGAAATTATAAAGACAATTTTATTATAAGACCGGTTCTACCAGTTACTGACCATCTTTCCTGGGAAAAACCACTTCATTCTCTTAACTCAGTTTCTCAAGATACAATATGAGGGAAAATAATAGTATCTTGTGTACATCATAGAAGCTATGAGTATTAAATTCTAAAAACTAACAACTTAAGTATCATTTTATATTTCAAACCACTGACCTGGCAATATAGTTTGTGACAGTCATCTCAAGGAAATAATTCAAAAAAAGAAAGAAACGTCTTTATATCAAGTAATAGGGAATCAATGAACTGTCTTTTATTTTGCTTAATGTTAAGTAATTTACAAAAGGCATATACCATTGAATGTTGGTTACCAATAAAGATATCAAGTAGATATATATTTCTATATGAGAAAAATGGATTATATATATTTTTCCATGAGAAAATGCTTATGAAAAAATAATTCGTGGAAAAAAGACAGAGGACTTCATTGTATTACAAGTATAATAAAATAAAAATTATAGTACATCCGAACAAAAGTAGTAGAGAAATGCAAAAAACAAATTAAGCCAGTTGTGTTAAGGTCATGAGAATATTTACAAATAAATCATAATAAATAAAAACTAAATGTTCAAAATGTATTTTGAAAATGGTAAACTGTTATGTGCTGGTAAAGTATTGATGGAAATCGGTCTACGCTGAATTCCAATAAATAGGAAAACATCAATATGCAGTCACCCCTTTTATGATAACCCTCTGTATTTGTATCCATATCAGACCTACTTATTCTGCTATTTATTTGACAATGGTGATTCTTTTGAACCTTGTAATCAAGAAAAAAAAGCAGCTTCCTCAAACTAGAAATATGTTTAAATCTGAACTATGAACAGGTCTGCTCAGCCAGGAATAAACACAGTCAGAGCCGTGGCTTGAGTAGTCTCATCCCCAGGATCACTGCTAGTCAGGTGGAGGAACCCATGCGTATATCACATGATCCCGGTTGAGAAAGACCTTTTTCCTAAATTAAATTCATCATGAAGCTCAGATGACTGATGTCTAGTCCTGATTTATTGTCTGCCAAGATTTTGGAGCCTTTGTTTTTCTTGAAGTTTGATTTGAACTGCCTGGAAATTTAAGTTGCCTTGCTTGCCTAAGCATTGAACCTCATATGGTTTGGCTCTGTGTCTACCCAAATCTGACCTCGAATTGTAGTTCTCATAACCCCTGTGTGGGTTATGAAGGGAGGGACCACGTGAGAGGTGACTGGATCATGGGAGGAGTTTCTCCATGCTGTTCTCATAGTAATGAGTTCTCATGAGATCTGATGGTTTTATAAGGCAGTTTTCCCTGCTCTTCCTCACTCACTGTCTCCTGCTGCCTTGTGAAGAAGGTGCCTGCTTCTCCTTCTGCCATGATTGTAAGTTTCCTGAAGCCTCCCCAGCAGTGTGGAACAGTGAGTCAATTAAACCTCTTTCCTTGATAAATAATTAGGTATTTCTTTATAGCAGTATGTGAATGGACTAATGCAGAACCACTACTGACTGCCTTGACCTCTAACACCTCTATGCTTTCCAACAACTTCCTGGCTCCCCAGACTGCAAGTATACTTAAGATACACAAGTCAAAACTACCTGGGAGCTCTATAGCTAATGATGATTTGGAATACTATCTTAACCTTTATTCTCTCCTGGGTTTGTCTTCCCACTGCTTCTGCAAGAAAATCTCAAAAAAAAAAAAACACCCAAAAAACAAAAACCCACAAAGATCTGAATTATGGAATGTGCATAAAATTAGAAAAAAACTTCTCGGTACGGATCCAAGATGGCCGTTTAGGAACAGCTCAGGATCGCAGCTCCCAGTGAAAGCGCAGAGGGTGAGTGGACGCCGCGTTTTTATTGCCCACAGACCAGGAAACTCCCGGGCAGAGGTGCTCCACGGTCGCCAGCGCAGCTCTTTCGGCCAGCGCGGCTGTGCCGGCCAGCGCGGCTGCTTTGCCCCGCGCGGCTGCTTTGTCGGCGCCCCGGAGCCGCGGTTCTCCGT
>NW_016107574.1:1939169-1991991 GCF_001604975.1 Cebus imitator | reverse complement strand
AAAAAAAAAAAAAAAAACTTCTCTAATACCTGAAAGACACAACTGAGCCCCTATAGCCATTCAAAGGCTTCAACTAAGAGTTTGAAAACTTATGTGCCTACAAAACATGTAGAGAAGAAGGTGAACTCCTGGTATTAAGATCTGGAATAACTCCTGCCTGGTTGTGTTGTCTTTTAAAATACCACATTACATTTCTAGGGCTATATAACAAATTATCACATGTATCTTACAACTTCTGAGGGTCAGGAGTCTGGCTTTGGCTTATCTGGGTCCTTCACTCAGCATGTCACAAGGCTGCAGGGGCATCAGCCAGGCTGAATCCTCATGTACGTGACTCCCTAGGAAGAATGTAGTCATTCATATTGTCAGCAGAATTGATTTCCTTGCACGAGTGTGACTGAGGACCCAGCTTCTTGCTGGCTGTTGGCTGGAAGCTGGCCTCAGATCCTAGAGTCTGCCCATTCCCTGCCACACGGGCCACTGAAACATGCTCACTTACTTCATCAACCCCATGAGGAGAGTTTCTCACCTCTGAAAGGGTCCAGTCCTTCTTGTAAGAGCTTTCTCCTGGTTATGCCAGGCCCACCCAGGATATATTGGGATAAAGCACACTGTTTAAATAAAAGCCAACTGACTTGGAGCCTAAATCACATCCAAAAAAATTCTCATTTTTCTTGACACATTCTATTCATTAGAAGCAAGTCACAATTCCCACCCATATTCAAAAGGAGATAATTATACTGGGCCTGAACATGGGGGATGGGAAGGATGGGGGGGTCACCCTAAGATCTATGTGTGGCCTGGAATCCATGTGTTACAAACACTGTGCGGCCATTAAAAGCAAAATGGCCACTCACACATGCCTATGAACCTCCAGCCGGCTTCCTATCTCAGTATGCATAATGACAGGGGAACTCACAGTAATGCAGTATGCCTGGTGGAAAGAGAAGTCCAGCCCCTCTGTCTGACTTCCCTTGGTTTTCAACTCTATAATCCACCATGACTGAGCCCACAGGTCTCCCATCTATAGGTTCAGTTCTGTTCTAACAATATGCTAAACTAGGCTTCTAGCAGAAACAAACAAAAACAAACATTTATTTTCATCCCTTTCCCTTGTTCTCCTCTCCAAATCTAGTGAACCTTAACTAAGACCAGCCCATCCTTATTTGGATTTCCAGAAAGACAAGATTCAGTGCAGACCATTAAGCTCCTTCACGCCATAGCCACACTCCTGGTTACTCTGACACTATTGTATGGCTTCTAGCTGCTCCCCTCCTGTGTTCCAAGCCTATTCTCTGTGCTCAGGCACCAATCTCTTGAGCAATATTTTCTGTCACTAACTACTCAGTACCCCCAGTTTATTGAATATGACACTGCATTATTCCTTTGAGAAATGAGAGCCAGGCACTGTCCTCAAAATTTATGCACAGCTTTTTCCTTGCAGTCTTATGTAGCATGGAATGACTTAGAACAAATGTATCAGTTCTCTAAATGAAATTTCTGAACTAATGAGCTCCACAGGATAATTATTTAAAAATGTGTCTGTAGCCTAGATACAGATGAGCAAAAGCTCTTAGAATCTTATTGAAATCATGATGAGTCTGCCAGGATGCAATTTTGCTGTTTTTAAGTACATTAGACAGAGCTGAGCTGATTTTTAAATTTATTTCTGTCAAAAAAATCAATCAAGAAATAGTTTTTATGAACCTATTTGTTAAATGCCCAGCACAGTATTAAAAGTTGGAGGTAACTGAAAAGTAGACCACAGTGTACAATGTCAAAGACTTCTGGATCCAGGTGTAGACAGGTATACACACACACACACACACACACACACACACAGAACACTGGTAAAACAAGAGTATACAACAAAAGATGAAAAACTATTTTTTAAATTTGTGTATTATTCATGGGGTACAGTACAATTTTGCTACATTAATATATCACATTGTGATAAAGTCAGGGCCTTCAATATATGCATCACTGGAGCAATATACATTTTACCCACCAAGCAACCTCCCACCATCCAACCCCTGAAATACCCCCACCTCTCTAAGTCTCCCTTGTCTATCATTCCATACTCTGCTTCCATGCCCACACATTATTTAGCACCCACTTACACATTATTTAGTGCCACTTATGAACGAGAACACGTGGTATCTGTCTTTCTCTTTCTGTTTCACCTAAAATAATGGAATCTGGTTCCATCCACGTTGCTGAAAAAGACACGATTTCATTATTTTTTGTGGTTAAATAGTATTCCATTGTGTTTATATACCGCATTTTCCTTATCCAGTCCTCCCTTGGTGGATGCTAAAGTTGATTCTTTATCTTTGTTATTGTGAATAGTGCCACAATAAACATATGAGTATAATTATCTATTTGATAAAATGATTTATTTTCCTTTTGGTAGATAGTTATTAGTGGGATTGATGGATCATATTGTGACTCTATTTTTAATTCTTTGAGAAATCTGCATGCTGTTTTCCATAGAGGTTGTAGTAATTTATATCCTCACCAAAGGTGTATGAATTCCCTTCTCTCCTCATCCTCTCCAACATGTTATTTTTTGTCTTTTTAATGACAGCCATTCTGATCTCTGTAAGATATTATCTCATTATGGGTTTAATTTGCATTTCTCTGATGATTACTGATATTGAACATTTTTTCATATGCTCATTGGCTATTTGTTCGTCTTCTTTTGAAAAATGTCTATCATGTCCTTAGCCCACGTTTTCATGGGTTTTTTGTTGAGTTCCTTGTAAATTTGGGAAATTAGTCCCCTGTCAGATATATAGTTCACATACACTTTTTCCCATTTTACAAGTTGTCTGTTTTCTCTTTTGATTATTTCTTTTACTCTGCAGAAACTTTTCAGTTTAAGTCTTTTGTGTCGCCTCTGCTTTTGAAGTCTTAGTCATGAATGCTTTGCCTAATGTCTAGGAGTTTTTCCTAGGATTTCTTCTAGTAATTTTTTTTCAGAGTCTGACACTGTCACCAGGCTGGAGTTCAGTGGCGCCATCTTGGCTCACCGTAACCTCCACCTCCACCTCCCAGGTTCAAGCGATTCTCCTGCCTCAGCCTCCCAAGTAGCTGGGATTACAGATGTGTACCACCATGCCAGGCTAATTTTTGTATTTTTAGTGAGGATAGAGTTTCACCATGTTTGCCAGACTGGTCTCAAACTCTTGACCTCAGATGATTCACCTGCCTGGGTCTTCCAAAGTGCTAGGATTACATCTTCTAGTATTTTTATAATTTCAGGTCTTACATTCAAGTATTTAATTCATCTTGAGCTAACTTTTGTATACAGTAAAAGGCAAGGGTCCAATTTCATTCTTATACACATGACAATCCAGTTTTCCCAGCACCATTTATTTAAAAGGGTGTTCTTTCCCCAGTATATGTCTGTGTAGATTTTTGTCAAAGATTAGTTGCCTCTAAATATGTGGCTTCATTTTTGGGTCCTCTATCCTATTCTCTTAGTCTATGTGTCTGCTTTCATACCAATACCATGCCATTTTAGTTACTATAACCTTGTAGTACAATTTGAATTCAGACAATATGATGCCTCCAGATTTGTTCAATGAATGATGAAAAATAAATACTAATATTCGCTACCCATTCAAGCCCTACAGGATAGAAACCTTACAAAGAGTAATTTTTGCAACCTCACAACAACTCTGGAAGTTCTCACTTAATTTTCCACTTAATAGATTGAGGTTCAGAGGTCTCATCCTAAAGCCCAGCAAAATGAGTAGAACCAAAACTCTAATGCCAAAGCTGATGCTCTTTCCACTAAAAAATTTTTAAAAGCAGAATACTAGGTTTCTTTCAGATTCTTATTCAGATGAAACCTGGCCTTTAATTTTTTTTAGGATATCAGATGCAGAGCTGAACTAAAACAACAGTCATTATATGACTCAAATGCTAAAACGTATACCTATTACAAAAACTCATCAAGTGAACATTTCTAGCAGGCCAACTAGGATGACACTATTTCCCCTACCACAAATATTTCTCAGTCACTAAGACTTTAATGTTAATTGACTTGTGCCAAACTCATAACTTGACTTCAGTTCTGTAAAGAAAAAGTAAATGAATAGATAATACTAATACATGCATATCATCGATTAAAGTTTATGTTGTATCTTCACATGCATCATTTCATTTTAGGCATCATAAGAATTTGGGAGTAAGTGGGAGTAGTTATTTTTTAAATTTATTTACCAATTGAAAGAAACAGGAACCAAATTTACTGCAGGTCACACAGCTAACCAAGGACGGAGCTCGGTGCTCATGTCATTACTTGACTCTGACTGGTCCACTCCAATGCCATTGCAGCTTGATGACACCCAGAACTGGCTACATAATTTGTAGGACTCAGTGAAAAATAAAAATTTAGATCTCCTTGTCCAAAATGTATGAAAAATTTCAAGACAGAAACCACAGAGTATTAAAACAAGTGCAGGGCCTCCTGAACAGCTGCCTAGGTCATGGGCTCATGAAGTTGGCTCTGATGATACCACTGCAAATTAAACTGTAACTAAGTAATTCAAGAAGCTGCTCATTGAACAGGTAAAGAGTATGGATGTATTCAAAGTTATCGCTTTTCCAGAACACCCTGCAAGAGTCTCAGTGACGGATGCAATCCAAGTTGTATGAACGTAATCACCCTCCTCTACATAAATTATTCAGATTAGGAAATGTATGGCCATCAGCTTTTGGTCAAATCAGATGAACACATTTCTTCCCACGTTATTTATATAACACATTAATATGATTTTTTTCCCAAATGTAATGCACTGATATTAAAAATGACAAGGTAAAGGCATCAGAAATGTTCATTCAAGAGCAGGGAAAGTAAGCTTGTAGACTCCAGCAAACCCACCTATTTGGCCTGTCTTTCCAGTAAGTCATTTCAGAATAAACCATTTCAAGAAGGTGGCTACACAGATGCTTTTACAGCAGAGTAAAGAGCTGAAATAAGCACCTGATGGTGCTATCAATTAACAACAGATGTTTGCAGGTGAGCAGGGATCTGTGGTTTGAATTTCCAAAGTGAAATGATCTTCTGGAATGGATAAGAGCCTACTTTTGTCAGACATCTCTACAGAATCCCTACACACTGTGGAACCAACTAGTTGTGAGAGCCGCCTGGATTCTCACGAGGGAGAGGGAGGAACCTGTACAGTCGCCTTCTTGTCCTGTTATCCATACTTGCATCTTTCCAGAAGATCTCTGAAAATCGGAATTCTTGTCCAGACACTCTGGAAAGATTTTTTTGAACCAGGAAATGTGCACTAGGGAGTGAAGGAGAAAAGGCAACTTCCTAAATGATTAAGATATCTCTTTTATTTTTCATTAAAAATAAACTACATGTATTAGCCAGGCTTGGTGGTACCTGCCTGTAATCCCAGCTACTCAGGAGGCTGAGGCAGGAGAATCATTTGAACCCAGGAGGCAGAGGTTGCAGTGAGCCAAGATCACACCATTGCACTCTAGGCTGGGCAACAAGAGCAAAACTCCCTCTCAAAAAAACAAATAATAAAATAAAATAAACAAACTGCATGTGATCTGGTAAAAAAGAAAAAAAAAAGCATTTAAATCAACCAAATATCAATAAAGGAAAAATTACAAAAATGTTCATTTTATTTATTAATACAAGTGTCTATGAATTACAATTTCTTTTTGAACACGGTGCTCCTTACCCACCTCCAAAGCCACTTTCACATTCTGAGTTGGTAGGGAGCACCTCACAGCCAGTACTAATTTTGTCTTAGCTAAGACTGCTACAATAAAATACCATAAACTAGATGTCTTAACAACAAAAATGTATTTCTCAAAGCTGTGGCGGTTGGGAAGTCCAAGATCAAGGTACTAACAGATTCTGCATCTGGTAGAGGCTGCTTCCTGGCTTATAAACAGCAGTTTTCTTTCTGAGTCCTTACATAGCGAAGAGAGGAAGCCAGCTCTCTCAGGAGCTCTTAAGAATACTAATCCCATTCATGAGGCCTCTACCCTCATGACCTTATCTTATTCTAATTACTTCCCCAAAGACCCTATCTCCTAATACCATCCATCACCTTAAAGAGTAGGGTTTCAATATGTAAATTTTGGAGGGATACAAGCATTTAATCCATAGCAGCTTCTTTAATCTGCAGTATTCTCGGCATCTTTGTCTTTTATGATGTTGATGTCCTAGAATGAATTTATTTCTCTTTCTGTGCTTTTTGGATGTTTTATCATGATTAAAGTTATTTATTCATAGTTAAGAATATTGAACAAGTGATATTTTGTCCTCCTTAGGATATCACATTTTATTTCCCCCTTGTAACTAATAAACAGCCTCTCAGGTGACACTTTAAGAACACACAGACATCTTGTCCATCATCAAAATTTTCCCCCAGATTTAGCAGCTATTAGTGATTCTTGCCTGGCATAATACTTAGTATGTTGATTGTAAAATGAGCAACCCCCTAACTCTAACCTGAACTCAACAATTATTGGTCAAGTCTCAGTGTCTACTGTAAGAGTCAATTTGTTTTTCAATTCACCAATCTATCTATTACCAGTGTGGGATTATAATTTTCTATTTGTAATAGCTCACAATTTATAACTATACTTAATTACTTTGATGCTCACATATCCCAGATTTGGCCAGTGGAAGCCTATTTATTCAAACATTGACTCCCATGCCACTGAAGTTTTTCCTTTTTTTAAGGTTTTTATTTCTTATTTTCTCCATTTTTTTCCTTTTCTTAAAAAAAAAAAAAGGCATTGATTTCAGTTCTCTTTATTAATTTATCTCTTGTTCTTTGTCAGATTTAATTTGGTCTTCATCTTCCAGCTTGGGGGCGGGGGGCTTCAGCTTAGATAATTGCTTATAGACATTTTTGTTTAACATAAGCATTGAAAACTATACCATCCATCACGGTGATGTAGTTTAGCCGAATCCCACAAATTTTGATGTTTTGTGTTCATTTATATTCATTTATATTTTTCTTGTTGATTTCCTCCTGGATTCATTAATTATTTGGTATTGTGTCATGTTTAATTACAAATTTCAAGAGTATCAATGATATCTTTCTGTTACTGGTTTCCATTTTAATTCTGTGGTTATGTAATATACTCCATATATACTTCAATCTTCATAATTTACTGAGAATTATTTGTGACCCAGCCTGTTGCCCACCTTAAGTGTTCCACTTGCATTCAAAAGAGTTATTTTCTGCTCCAGTTGAGTGTTGTGCTCTACAAGGGTCAATTAGTTCAAGTTGGTTGACCATGCTATTCAAACCTTCTATATTATTACTGTTTCTCCTTGACAATTATTAACTGTTAAACCAAATATTCATGTTTTGAAATCTCAATTATAATTATGGGTTTTAGCACTTTTTCAATAATGCTAAATTTTGCTTTATGTGTTTTGAAACACTGTTACTGTACATGCACACTTTGGATTGTTGTCTTGTAGATAACTAACTCCTTTATCATTATAAAATTTTCCTCTTTATCCCTAGAAATAATCCTTGCTCTGAAGACTACTTTTACCAATATTACACAGCCACTCCAGCTCTTGTGTGATTATTCTTTGTGCTAAATATGTCAACCTAAAGAAGCTGAGTAAATGTTAAAGAGTTTATGTATTAGTCCATTTTCACACTGCTATAAACAATACTAGCTGAGACTGGGTAATTATAAAGGAGAGACATTTAATGGACTCACAGTTCCACAGGCTTAACAGGAAGCATGGCTAGGAGGCCTCTATGGCAGCAGAGGGGAAGATGAGCTGTCAAACATTTATAAAACCATCAAATCTCCTGACAACTCACTCACTGTGGCAAAAACAGCATGGGGAAAAACACCTCCATAATCCAATCACCTCCCTCCTGGTCCCTCCCTCAATACATGGAGATTATGGGGATTAAAATTCAAGATGAGGCTTGGTTGGGGACACAGCCAAACTGTATCAGTTTACTTAAGCCGAAGTGTGGACAGCTGCCCAGGAAAGGAAATACTTGCCTTGAGAAGTGTTCTATTCTGCCTTTGTTACTGATAGGTTTTGTTTGTTTGTTTTTTATTTTACTTTAAATTCAAGGATACATGTGCAGAATGTGCAGGTTTGTTACATAGGTATACGTGTGCCATGGTGGTTTGCTGCACCTATCAACCTGTCATCTAGGTTTTAAGCCCCGCATGCATTAGCTATTTGTCCTAATGCTTTCCCTCCCCTTGTCCCTAAACCCCGACAGGCCCAGATGTGTGTACCAATAAGTTTTTAAAGACAAAAGGGAACAGAGAGTGGGTGGATGCAAAGTTATTTAACAAGAATCCTCACTGCTTTACAGAAATAACATTCATTAGTTATTAGCTACATATTATTGAACTATAGGCGTCCAGGGTATGGCATTGTTAGGTTAATTTTAGGGCTCTTTGGCATCAGTCAGACTAGAGCATTATGGCAAGTGGCTTCAAGAGGTAATGACTTACTCAGCTCAATCTGGGAACAAGACTAAACTCCTGTCACATTTCAGTGCCTTTTTGGGCCTGATAATTTAAAGGGGCTCACATCTCTCAGATAAAAAATTTCTTTTCTTTCTCAAATATTTTTTAGTCCTTTTCTTTAAGCCTATCTGGGTCTTTTTATTTAAAATGTGTTTCCAGTAAGCTGAATATAACTGGATCTTCTTTTTAAATCTAGTATTACAATCTTTGTTTTTTAATTGTGCATTTAGGTTATTTATCAACATTGTAATGTTTAAATCTACAATTTTATTTTTTGATTGTCTATATAAGCCATCTGTTCTTTATCCCCTTTTTTCTTCCTTCTTTTGGGATAATAGAATATTTTAATATTTCATTTTAGCTCCACTTTTGACTCATACGTTCTTATTATATTTTGTTACACTAGTTGCTCCATGGTTAAACTATGCATCTTTAATCACAGTCTACCTTCAAATAATATTATACCCTTTCATGTATAAAATAAGGCTCTTAAAATAGTGTGCTTCAATTCTCCTTTCAGTCCTTTGTGCATTATTGTCATACATTTTACTTCTACATATAGGATAAGCCCACAATACATTAATTTTTCTTTGATTTACTATCTTTCAAAGAAATTCATAATTATACAAAATCTTTATATTTACCTTTTCCAGCAAGCTTCATCCCCTTGTAGTTCCACCTAGTATCACAAAGTCTTGTGAACTTTCTTTAACATTTTGGTGGCAATAAATTCTGTTTCTCTTCATCTAATAAATATTTTTCTTCATTCTACTTTATAATATTACATAGGATACAGAAGTCCTAGGGATTTGGGGTCTTATTTCTTTTACCACTTTAAAGATATCAGGTCATTCCAGTGTCTTTTTTTCTTGCTCAGTTTCAGACAAGAAGTCAGTGATGATTCTTTGTGTATCTGAAAGTAATGTGTTATGTTTCTTTGAATGCTTCTGAGCTTTTCTTTATCACTGGTTTTTAGCATTCTCAATCTCTTGTGCCTTGGTGTGATTTTTTTTAAGCTCAACTTGCTTGGGACTCCTCAATATGTTGAATATTTAGGTTTATAATTTTCATCAAATTTGAGAGGGATGGTATAGTAAATATATATATATATATATATATATAGATAGATAGATAGATAGATAGATAGATAGATAGATGTATTTGGGCTTTGTCCATCTTTCCTGGTGACTGAAATTCCCTGAGTGATAGAAATGTCTTTGTTATGGTAATGAAGTTAGTCATGGTAGGGGTCTGAGTGTCCTACAGGGTTCTTGGATAGGGACTAGTCCCAACCAGGGGGCTGGACATTGAGTTCATCCACCAGTGGTCATTGATTTAATCAATCCTGCCTACGTAATGAAACCTCAACAAAAGTTCTAAAGACAGTGCAGCTTGGGGAGCTTCCTGGTTGGAGAGCTTATCAATTTACCTGAAGGATGATACATCCTGACTCCACAGTACAGAAGCTCCTGCCCTTGCAACTCTTCTAGACCTTGCCCTATGTACTCATTCATCTGGCTATTAATATTCTTTATAATTAAATGCTTTATAATAAAGTGCTTTCTTGAATTCTATGAGTCAATCTAGCAGATATTTGAATTGAAGGAGTGGGGGTGGGAACCCCAAAATTTGTAGCCAATCCAGTCAGTCAGAAGTGTCGTGCTCCCGGGACTTGTACCTGGTGTCTAAAATAGGGGCAGCCTTATAAGATTGAGCCTTTACCCTATGGGGTCTGCACTAACTCTGGTCAAAATTAAACACTCAATTACACACCAAGTTGATGTCCTAAAATTGCCAAGACTCAGGGGGAGAAAAATCACCTTCATTTCTTTAATTTTTAAAAATTTTACTTTTCTATCTCTCTCTGCCTCTTAAATTCCAAATTTACATGTTAGAATCCATGCTCTTGACTGTCACTAAATTTCTGTATTTTTGTCTTTTTTCATCCTTTTCCTTAGTTTGATTAATTTCTATCTTTACCCTCTTAATTTCAGTAACCTTTTTTCTACCTTTTATAATCTGCTTTTAAGCCCATTTAGTAAAATTTTTATTAGAGATACTGTATTTCATGTCTGTAGAATTTCTGTTATTCTTTTTATATCTTTTTAAATTTTCCTCATTATGTTCATGTTTTCTTTAAAATCATCAAGCATATTGATAGTAGTTGTTTAAAGTCTTTGTCAACTCCTTCATTATTGTCATTTCTGGGTCTTTTTCTATTGACTCATTTTTCTCCTGGTTATAATTTGTACTTCCCTGCTTCTTGCCCTGTACAGTCATTTGTGATTAAATGATGGCTTTTGTCAATTTTTTGTTGTTGAGTGCCAGCATTTATTGTTTTTCATTGGAATAGTTATTTTTTTCTTTTCTATGAGGCAGATAAGTTACTTATGAAACATCTTATTTTGAAGGTTTGTTTTTAAGTTCCGTAGGGTTGGATTTAGAGAAGTCTTTATTTTAAGGCTACTTTATCCCTCCAACTAACTTATAGCCCTTTTGGGATATCCACTACATGAATTAGTCATTCAGGGAGAATTCCCCACTCTGACTGGTTAGAACTCAAATGTCTCCCAGCCATGGGTTAATAGATTCAAATGAACAGAATTTTGAGGGTTGAAAGGGCTCCATGGAGCTCAAAAGAGACCTCTGAGAAGGTGCTGCTGCTCTAGCACTCATGTTTAGGAGCTGGGAAAAGAGTCCACAGGGGGGACTTTTTTTACATTTTCAATGGGTTTATACATTTTCATTGAGTTGTTTTCCAAGACACAAATATGGGCTGTTTCCTATGAGAGAACACAATGAAGCTCATTCTGGGAGTGGTGATAGAAGCCTGTGTGAGGGTGTTCATAAGGTAACACAGCAATAGCAAGAGATATAAAAGAAAGTGCCTTCCTTCCCCATTCACGCTGATTTCCAGATTCCCACTGGACTTAACAGTTTTGCAGAGTTCCAGACCAAAGCAGAGTAGAGAACAGTGGATTTGGAGCCAAAATAGCAACTTTACATGGAGGATGGTCACCTGAGGTTTTGTGCTCTCCTCCTCTCCTATAAGCAGGTGTGAAAGTGCTAATTTTTAGCATTTTTACCAACCTTACCAAAACCCTTGGAATTATCACATTTAAAACTCATGCCACTATATGTATAAAATGATATATCATGATTGTTTTGCTTTGCTTTCCCAGGTAAAATTTTTGAGGCTGAGTGCCTTTTCATTATTTATTGGTCATTTTGCTTCCTTTCTGCCAATGGAATGTTCATATGTTTTATACATTTTCATTGGGTTATCTTTTTTTTGTTGATTTGCAAGGGTTTTTACTTAATGAATTCTAAATATTAATCCTCCATTTTATATCTTGCAAATATTCTCCCTGTCTTAAGCTTACCTTTTGACTCTGTTTCTACATTTTTTTCATAAACAGAAGGTTCTTCTTTTAATTTAGCGAAGTCAAATTTCTGAATCTTTTCCTCTATGCTCTACGCTTTTTATGTCATTAAAATAAATTATTCCCAGTTCTGATAATAATAGCCTCCTATATTTTCTTCCTGAAGTTTAAGTTTTTGCTTATCACATTTAGCTCTTTAGTCAGAATTTAACTTTGTACTCGCTTTTTGCCTCTTTTTATATGCCCTGCACACAAGTACATTCCAACACTTCAACCACTTGCATAAATCGTGACTTTTTTATAGTTCAGCTCAGTTACCAACGCCTTTATGAAGTCTTCCCTCAATGTTCCAGCCCTCAACGACTTTCCCTCCTCGTCTCCTGAGACATTTATCACTAAACTTTATATTAATGTATGCCTATGCATGACAGTGAATTAAATATCTGCAGCATCCAGGCAGGTAACCTTAATAAGTACAGAGGATGAGAGTCAAGACTATATAAAGTGTAGGGAGTGGACTAGCACATGCCGCATTTCAGAGACAGTGGCTACTCAGCTCTAGCCAACTATTTCTTATGTGGTAGAAATATGCCAGTTCTACTACTATAATTTTTAAGACACTCTAGGAATCTAAAACTTTTATGTGAAATATTCTGATACTTAAATATTACCAATTCATTTAAAAAATATTTTAAATCATTATGTTGGGGGAGGGGAGAGGATTTCCAGATAAGATTCAGTCATTCCACTTCCAATCTCTAACCTCTGGTTTATTTCTAATATGTTAATTGATCTCATTATTTGCCTCTTGAATTAAATTATAAACCCCTTGATTACAGGCACACTCACTTTGTAGACTCTATAGAACCACAGGGGTGAGCCAGTGATAAATGCTCCATAAACCCATGATTGACTGTTGATTGACAGGAGACATCGTATTTGTACGCTGAGCCACAATCCTCTCCACAATCATGTGCTGAGGATAGGACTAGCTTACACAATGAGGTACTATGACCAAGATGGCGGCTCATCTCATGAATGTTTGTCGTTCTAGTGAGATTCATATTCATGGAAAACACATCTCCAAAAGTTGTGGTCATCCCAGCCTAGGAATGGAATGTTAGGACATATTCTGGACACTTTGCCAGGACACGTGCAAAGCTAAGAACTTTTAGGTATCAGTGGGTTGTACAAAAACCAGATGCCCACTTCTCACAGAGGCATAGAGGAGCAGAAAGAAGCAGGGAAGGCCTCCAATGCTTTCGTCCTTTAGGAAAATAAAATCCTGACTCTGACGATAGTCATGGCATAGCCATTGTTGTCTATTTATTGACCTGGGTCGATACCCTCAGAGTCAGCAACCCCACACTACCAAGCTCACAGAGAGCCTAAGGAATGATCCAAAGACCCCTCTCTTAGTGAAAGCAGGCTTGGACCAGGAACCAGACACTCAAATTCAAAGGCTGGGTTCATCTCTGAGGAGCCCTGGCTGAGATGTATGGCCTCTCTGACCCTCTGTCTTTTAATTTCCAGGGAAAGAACAGGCAGATTGCATCTCCTCGGTGGGAGAAACAGTAGTGTTGGGGTGGTAAAAAGGCACAGACTCTCAGACCAGCCATGAATATGAACCTAGCTGAGAGACCTAGAAAAGCTTACTTAACTAACTTCCCTGTAGCTGAGTTTCTACAGGTACAAAATGAGGTCGAATAGTAAACTTAGACCACTAGGTCGTTCAGAAGACCAAATGACATTTTAACTGTAAAGCTCACTGCAAATTGTTGGTTTGAGATCATAGGTGTGAGAGAAGTTGGTAGACTGCATGGTGGCATTATTACAGGCTCTTTTGCTCTGCTCCCTAGAGCTGTCCCCACGCCACACAAAGTGATAGTTTTATTATTGTTGTTGTTTATCCTTCTCTGAGATTTCAAGTTCATGTGAAGGAGAATTTCTCGGTAGGATGTATTTCTGTTGAAAGCTAGTGTGTACCCACCACTAAAGCCATAAATCTTTCATCCTTGGTTCCATACATTCACCTGAAAATAGGCCTGGGCAAAATCAAGTCTATGGGAGCAAGACTCCTTCAGGATCTTGCACACAAAAAGCCCTAAAAGCTACGAAGATTGCATTTCTGAGTGTGTTATCTCTTTATTATAGGATGTCTGAATGCACTTCTCTGTGCCACTCTGTATCTCCGTAAATATAAGTCTACGTGTGTCAATTTCTGTGCATCTCTGTGTGTATCTTGGAATATTTCTATACATGGGAGTACTTGTGTGTGTGTGTGTCTTTTTGTGTATAAATGTGTATCTCTCCATGAAACTATATCTACATCACTGTGTGCCTATGTGCATGTAACTGTCTCTGTGTTGTGAACGTGTGTCTGTGTATAGTGTGCATCTGTGTCTATGTGCGTTTTTCTTTTTCTTTTTACGTTTTTTTTTTTTTTTTTTTGGAGTCTCACTCTGTCACCCAGGCTAGAGTGCAGTGATGCAATTTCAGTTCATTGCAACCTCCGCCTCCCAGGTTCAAGAGATTCTCCTGCTTCAGCCTACTGAGCAACTGGGACTACAGGCACGCACCACCACACCTGGCTAATTTTTGTACTTTTTTTTTTTTTAGTAAAGACAGGGTTTCACCATATTGGCCAGACTGGTCTTGAACTCCTGACCTCGTGATCCACGCACTTCAGCTGGGATTACAGGTGTAAGCCACCGCGTCCAGCCTCTATGTGTGCTTTCCTAAGAAGTTCTAGGATTGCATTTAGGCACAGAAACGTGCCTAAATATGTGTCTGTGTCTGTTTCTGTGTCAGGAGCCACAGTCTATAATTGTGTATATGTATGTCTAACAGTGTTGTATGTGTCTGTTTTCTTCTGCCTGTATTGCATCTGTCAGTGAAACTCCCCTTTTGTATCCCATGCCATGTACATGTGTGTTTGTGTGATAAAGGACAGAACTGAGCAACTTCAATTTGGCTCTTAAGTTACTCTATGTTGTTGTCAAACCAACCCTTAGAAAACACAGGCCATTAGTTCTCCAACCTGTCTGCTGAGGCTCCAAGGAGCTGCTAAAGAAACCCTGATGCCCAAACTCCACTTGCAGATATGAAAACTGTCATTTATTGTTTTGTAGTGGAATCTGGACATGAGAGCTTTGTAAAGCACCCTAGGTGATTCTAATGTGCAGCCATGGTTGAGAACAACCATACCAACATCTCTACCATTCTCCCTGGAAAGTTGAAAACTATTTTCCTTGCTTTTCACATCAATACTATCAGGGTGAGAGAGTTTTGAATAAATTACCCTGTGTGAAAAGGACAGAACCCATGCCTACTTTCTTGCTGAGGTGAGAGGCACCCCACCTGACTAGACCCTGTGAATCCACACTCTCCAAATTAACCTGTGGGATGACTAAGGAAAATTCTCCTCTGAGCCCAATCCTTCTTTCATATCAGCAGGCATTCACTTTATACATCTATATCTGTCTAATTAAAAAGATGTACTGCTACCTTAATTTCCATATAAACTCATCACATTTATTGCAAGTGTTTGGCAAACCAAAGGAGGATTTATTGGTATAATAAACAAAGTGTTTCATAGAAATTTAAATGCATTTTTGAGCATACTTTTCCAATTAAAAAAAAAAAGAGGTCCAGAATGGAACAAAACCTCTCATCTTTGGAAATAGACATCTAAAGATGGAAATGAGGGAGAATCTAAGAAGACAGAGAAAAGCAATGAAACCTCAAATGCTTAGACCCTGAAAAGCAGGGCCACCCTAGCCCATAAAATGCTTTTGTACATATTAGAGAAATATACCCCTTTCCCAGGATTCAGCCCCCTACTACATTTAGAGAAGGGTGCCTGGGTTAACATTCTGTGGAAGCCCCATTGGAAAGGATTCACCGAGGAAGAATTTGTTCCCTGACTTGCAATTCCTGTTTCTAGAGAAATATCTGAGAATCCAGGGTCTTCTACTCATGAAGAGTCATTCAGGCCAGTAGACAGACCCTTAATTAGGCAAGAAAAAATGTAGATTCCAACAGTCCTTGGGAAGCGCTATTGCATCTAGTTGTCTACCTAAAAATCAGCAAGTTCCCACTGAATATTTGTTGAATGAACAAATTTCTTTTTCTGAGCAGGCTATTGAGAGGGCTCTCTCAGCCAACTGAAAGAAACACAGAGGCACTGAGTATGCATTTGGGAGTCACAAACTTTCTCAACATAGGAGAGTTCTCCTGTGCATCAAAGTACCCATGAAAAAGGACCAAGGTAAGAGAGGTGCTATGCACATCCCAGTAAGAGAAATGTGGATAAACTCTACTACACATTATGTATCCTGAACCCACGATTTAAGGAAAGATTCAGGAGGAAGGTATGAGATTGGATTACCTGGGGAAGTTGAAGACAGGAAAGATGGAAGCATCACCAAATTTTAGAGCAGAAATTGACTCTGGAGACTGTCCAGTCCTTTCATTTTGTAGTTGAAAAACTGCATCCAGCCCCTCAGCTAACAAACGATAGATTGCATTTGAGAACCTGGCTTATTTACTCCTCATCTGGTGTTCTTTTCATGTTCTTCTCTGCTTTACCTCCCTCTAGAAAGACTTGAGCAAAAAAGTTTGAAGGTGGGAAAACAAACATGCTGACCTTATTCACCAGCATATGGACCCTTATAGCTCTGGAGTCTCTGCCACCCCAATTCACCCACACTTTTTAATAGAATGATCAAAATCTCTTTCTTTTGGGCATTAAGGACTCCTCTCTTTCCTCCCAGCCCCACTATTTAGAACATGGTATACATGGCTACAAGCATTATGCAAACATTATCATCAGCAAGCAGAGTTTGAGACTACTCCATTACTATTTATCCTCTGACTCAGGGCGATGGGTTCCCAGGGAAGTAGGGGTTGTGCTGGTGCCTGTTTATGTTGATGAAATCAAATCTCTGTGTGACAGTTTGTAGGATGTACCCCAAACTTCCCAGGAATTATTCAAAAGCTTATGCAATCAGCGTTTTTTACATCAGTCATTCAAAGTTGTTCAAGCAAACTGCCAAACTGGTCCTGTCAAGTTGATCCAACAGTCTTTTCCCGGTCCCAGAATCCCAGTTATCTCCGGCATACCATACTCCACCCCTGCCTCTACACACAAACACTTGTGGCTGTCTCCCTTGAAAGCAACAGGCTGCCACCTACTGGTGAGAAATTAGCTTTTAGAAACCACAGTATTGGTTTTTAAGACTCCTGAAAGAAAATGTCAGGTTAAAACTGGGACATGGAATCAACCCACATGCCCATCAATGATAGACTGGATAAAGAAAATGTGTTACATATACACCATGGAATACTATGCAGCCATAAAAAGGAATGAGAATATGTCCTTTGCAGGAACATGGATGGAGTTGGAAGCCATTATCCTCAGCAGACTAAAGCAGGAATGCAAAACAAAACACCATATGTTCTCACTTATAAGTGGGAGCTGAACAATGAGAACTAATGGACACAAAGAGGGGAACAAAAACACTGGGGGCTGTTGGGGGTTGGGTGAGGAGAGCGCAAGCATTGGAATAAATAGTTAATGTATGCGGCATATACTGGGCTTAATACCTAGGTGATGGGTTCATAGGTGCAGCAAACCACCATGGCATACATTTACCTATGTAACAAATCTGCACATCCTGCACGTGTACCCTGGAACTTAAATAAAAATAAAAAAATAGAAGGAAAAAAAAAAAAAACTTTGTAGTTCTTAAAAGGTGCTCATCAGAAAGTGACCACTGGAGAAACATTGCCAAGATTTAATTTCCTAGGGTGAGAAAAAGAAAAAATATAAGAAAAGAAATAAAAACATTGGGGCAACACCTAAAAGGGAAAGAATTTTTCCTTGGTGAGTCCGCCACTCTGAATTTAGCATTTGCAGGTACAGCAGGTTTCCACATATGTCCTTCTTCCCAAGAAGAATACAAATCTCAGGATTGAGAGATTTTATTGCATCCACACCTCTTAAGTTCCCCATTCTCCAACACAACGCCCACAAGCAGCTCCTCGGTCTGTTGAAACAGGTCTAGGGATGTTGGACTCGTAGTCTGCTAAGAAGCTGAGCCCATGCTTACCCATGCCTCTATTAAGTTCCTCCCTAGTCAACAGAAAAATCAGTGGAAATCTCAATTAATAAACAAAATAAGGAAACAGTGTTATTCTCACCAGCAATCAGAAGAGTGCAGATTAAAACATCAAGGTACTGTCTTTCACCCAGAAGAGTAGCAGCAATATTTCTCATTGATAATACCCCTTTGTGTTAATAATAATGCAATAAAATTGGCACGTTGATACATTGCTGGCAGCCGTGTAAATTGTTACTACTTTTCGAGAAGGCACCGTGATAATCCACAGTTCACACTTTTTGAGCCAGTGAACATATTTCTTGTAATTTTTATTTTTAAAAATACAATGGGAAAATGGTTATATACACAGACATGTTCACTGCAGGTTCGTTTTGAAATATCTACTGTTTTAGTAGAGTTGCTATATCTATCATTATACACTGACACAATTGAGTAGTATCCAGAAATTGTAAATGATAGTCAGAGGTAGGTAACATTATGGAGTTTGCATACAATATAATGTTAAATCAAAAGAGAAGGATGCTTTATCAGCCACGGTTTACCCTCTAAGCACTAAGAATCCACTGGCATTAGTTTCATCCCAAAAATACAAATTGAAGCAGTCACCAGGACCTAGGAAACCAAGGTGAGTGTCAACCCAGCCAAGAATGTCACAGAGTAGTCCAGGTAAGACAGTGTGGCTGCTGTTGACACAGCATAGACACCTCAGTATTCATGACCACCAGCCTCTAGATTGACACCTATAGTCACTGACTACTGTCTCCAGAACCTGGATGTAGCTGTCCCTAGAACATTGCTGTCTCCTGTGTAGCCTCTGCATCTTCAGGTCACCAGATAATTCAAGTCTAAGGTGGGCGTGTCTGTTCATGAGCTTTAAAAGCTGCAGAGACAGTGAGGACTTGGCAGCTGCCACAATATGAGAAAGATCCCCTGAAAATTTGTACCAGAAAGTATTTAAATGCTAAACAGTCCAAAAACGGTTATATTTCCACCAGAAACACACAAAACAAAAAAGATTATGATTAGAATTACAGTTACGATTGTAACTATAACCAGCAAAAGCTATTTACATTTGGGAAAAATTTAAAGTCACTGGATTTACACATAGAAGTTTAGGTGATTTTCCCCTTCTTCCATAATGTTTTATCTCAGAATCAAATGTCCTCTTAAAATAGGTGCATTTGTTTCCAAGGACTGTTGTAACAAATTATTGCAAACTTTGTGGCTTAAAATAAGAGAAATTTATTCTGTCCCAGTTCTGGAGGCCAGAAATCCAAAATCATGGCCCAGGCCACGTTCCCTCTGAATGTTCTAAGAAGGAGTCCATCCTATATCTTCCTAGCTTCTAGTGGATGCCAGCCATCTTTGGGTCGCTTGGTTTGTAGCTACAACACCTGACATCTTGATTACATTTGCAAAGACCCTGTTTCCAAAGAAAATCACATTCATAGGTTTCAGGAAGACATGCATTTTAGGAAGATACTCTTCAAAAGTACAATATTTTAGAGCTTTCTTCAAAGAGCAAATATGTGTTATCAGACACTGGCCTATATTTCTTTGGAATCCAAATATGGCTTTTGATTTATCACCTAACATAAGGTTCATTACATATTGGCATTTATTAAACACTTGATGAGTGACAGATAAAAGGAGAAAGCAGGTATGGAAGGAAAATGCAGTAATTAAAAATAGATAAATGAATAAGTCATTCTACATGAAGCTAATTTTAAAATCTACAACCTCAGAGACAATTTCTGTAACCTCCTCATAATCAATTTTAATATCATCATCGTGTACTAAAGAATCTGACAAAATCACATCTGTCTATCCTCCTCATAGATGTTGCAAAAAGACTTCTTCCTAAATAGAACCATAACAAAAATACTACGACTACTAGTAAGCCCTGAACATTACCTGAAAACCCGTTAACTCAAGGTCAAAGTAATGTTGAGCAAAGTGATAAAATACAGAAAGAATGTCATTGATTTCACTCACAGATGCTCTTTATGTTTTGAAAGTATAAGTAGGTGTACAAATATAGGCACAAAGTAGGCTAGCAAAGCAAGTAGTTTAGGAGTGTTGAGTAGGTTGGGAAGATAAGTACCTACGTAGGTGAATACATACATACATGCGCACACACATACACACATAGGTTAGATAAGTAGAATGATTAGGTAGGTTGATAAAATTTAACTGTGGACCTATTTTCATTTTCCAAAACTCTAAGAAAGCAATATCCTGAGACAAATACAGAAACAGAAGGGGCTACAGTGGGACAGATTGAGGCTTGGGGATCTGAGCATAGGTTAAATTATTATAAGGCAAACGGGAGAACACCAGTAGCTGTCTACTAATCATCCATAAAATGAAAGCATTTAAAATAGCATGCCCGTACCACAGGGCACATTCCAGTTCTACATTCTCAGAATCCTTAATTACCCTTCAGTGGGTGGTACCTTTGATCCTTTATAAATTCCCTTAGACCCAAGGGAACCTGAGATCCAGCTCTTGGGAGCCCTCTTGTCAGTGGAGCAGCCCCGCTGTTTGGGAACAGGGCTCAGAAGCAGAGAGAAAAAAGGGCAGACATCAATCAATTCAAATGACAAACTCCTCAAAGGGTCTGAGTAACCTCATTTTTTGCCTAGTGAAATCCTATTAAGAAGCTTTCAGGAAGCTCACAGTTTAACTCAACAGTAATGACCTCTATACAGTGAATAACAGTCCTAATTTATTAACTGCATATAAATAGTATATGACTTAATTTTTAATAAACACAAGCCCACCTCAGATGCCAGTGAGGAACATGGGGATATATTCATGGAAATTCCTGTTCTGCTTAACCAAAGCAAAAGAAAAAAGTAATCCAAAGCAGGTCAAGATATTACTTTTGCAGTCAATAAAAAGTTATCAACATGCTCAGATGCTGTTCAAAGCATTTCAAGATATGTCCTGGCTTCCTTGCGCCACCCACAGTTCAAAATCAGACAACAGAGAAAGAAAATAAGATGAAGACATATATCAGAAATGAAATATGTATCAATAAGATACATATTTTAACTTTGGAAAAGCTGATTAAGAAGGGCTTAAACAATAAAGTTATATGTTGTTTACTTAACAAGGAATTAGGAAAAAGCAACTCAGTGCGACAGCTCAATAATATCTTCAAAATCCACGTTCTTTGTGTCCATTTGTTCTGCCATCCTCAGAGTGGATGATTCTCCACAAGACCAATAGCCTTGTTCTATCATAGGCTTTTCATTCTTACGTCTGTGCCTTCATCATCATAAGACAGTAGCCACCGCTCCAAGCACATTCAAGCCTTCCTAATAAGAAGTATAAATAAAACCATCTATGAAGCTAAGCAAATGTCTCCAGTGTTATGGTCCAGTAAAGGAATTATTCTTTTAGGAGTGTTGAGTAGGTTGGGAAGATAAGTCATTAGGTAAGTGAATATAGACATACATATAGGTTACACAAGTAGAATAATTAGGTAGATAGATAAAATTTAACTGTGAACTTATTTGCATTTTCCAAATCTCTCAGGAATTATCCTTAATTGGACCACAAGACTAGGGACATTTGCTTAGGTTCATACATGATTTTATTTAGATCAACTGTAAGCCATTAGGGAGCTTTTCCAAACCTTTTTCAGAAATTTTTTGTCTCCCTTCTCCCTCTCCACCACCCCAGCAGATTTTTATCTCTTTGGCAACTGAGCATGAAGCCACCCCTACCTACAAGGGAGACTAGGAAAATTAATCCACGGCAAAGGACACAGGGCCAGTTGTTACTGTCACTCCACTCCTCACCCTCAAACACAAACCACGGTGTGCCAGCAAGGAAGAGGGGAACAGACACAAAGGCATGCTTGTGTGGCATCTGAGACAGATAATGTCTCCATGGAACATCCACCCTTGATTCTGTCCCCTAATCCCAGCCATACAAAAAGTATTTCTCACAGGGACACAAAAGTGAAATGTTTAAGATTGGGTTACGGCCCTCCATAATGTTTTCCTCAAAAAGTGAGAAATGTTGCCCCAAATGATGTATTAATTCGAAACCCACAACATGAAAATAATCCAGCCCTTTTCAAATGGGTTCCACAGAAGTCTAGCAAATGCTAGGGGGAGCAAGGGGAGTTCACATTTTTTATGTAAATTTGGGAACTCTCATTAAGCATTAGAATACTGAAAACTATGATAAGTGATGCAGAATAAGTAAGCATTGTTTAACGCAATATTGTCCAAACAACCACCACAATAGAAATATATCTATTGTTTTATGTAAAACCTACTAACGTCCACAGAATATAGTTTGGTAAAGACTAGCAAGTCACTTTTCTTATCTGCATTACCCTGAGAGATGGACATGATTCTGAGTCTTAACTTATTTTCTAAGGAGAGATCTAGTTATACCACTGATAGCTCAGCTCACTGCAACAGTGCTACTCACCGAAGTGCTTTTTTTTTTTTCTTTTATCTTTCCCTGAGACTAACCACGGTATGAATAGGGCTGGAGAGAGTGAGCCATCTAAAACCTACCCAGTTGAAAGGCATAAAAAATTTAACTACACAGAGTCCAGGTTGAAACTAAAGCCATAGCATTTTGGATTGTAACACAGCAAAACTACTACGACTTGGTGAGATTTAGAGAGATTACAAAAAGTGTGACAGCCTATTCAGACTGTGATTATTTCAGTGAAAGCTTTCATTTCAGTGATTTTAAACAGGACATTGTACAAATCCTAGCTGTGAAAATGGTTTTCAAGAAGAGAAGGATCATGGAGTTAGAAGAGACGAGAATGTGTCTTCCGGCCTGCCTGTCTCTTCTCCCTCCCTCTTCAATTTCACCATCCAGCATCCTAACAAAGTTGGTGCAGGAAACTACAGCTGGGGAGAAACAGTGTCAGCGGGCTCAGGTGTACTGATCCCAACCTCGATGGCCTGAAATTTGAATAGACAGAAACTGTGATCTTTACTAAATACTCTAACCACTTTTCAAAGGCAGTTTTCCACTGCTTTTATTTGTTGACATGGTAGGAGAGACCAAAATCATAGTAGATCCACTGGTAGGCATTGAGCTCAGAAATGATACTACAGAACTTCCAAGTTTCCTAAGAGTTTTTCAACAGGATCCCCACAAAAAAATTAATGACTCTGTGGGAGGCACACTTTAATGTTATCTGAACACAAACAATTCCATGCACCTTGAGGTAATAGAATATCTCACCAAGGCTGGTAAGGCTTTCCAACAAATAATAAACTCTGACCCCTGTCAGTCAAAAAGGCCTCCATCTCTGGGTCTAGCCACACGTTTCTGTGGATCTGAACAGCAAGGCAAGCTAGAGGGTCATAACCTACAAATACCATTCTCAGTTGTGTGCACTTTCTAGAATTACTACATTCTGTATCCAAGCATTAGAACAGCTAAAGTGGGAGTTCGAACATCTTCCAAACTGTCATCTGAGATTTAAAGCTTCTCCTGCTGTATCACAGAACACTGAGTGAGCAGGAAATTTCCTGGCCTGTTTTTATTTCTCCTCATCAATCCTGCAACACCTCATTTCATCTTCTCAACATCTTTCTTTGCTATCAACACTTCTATTGATTAACCCATATAACGAAGGAGTCCCAAGTTCACCTTTAACTTATTTTCTGTCCCTACAAAAGACTCTCTGCAAGACCAGCAGCCCTGTTCTGACCATCACAGCAGCATCCAAAGCACTTACATGGTCTTCATTCAGCATCTACGGTTAAATAAGCTAGTAAAAGACAATGTCAGGTTATTTTTCAAATATTGCTGGATTAGTAACTACAAGGTCCCATTTCAGAAGCTCGGGGAGATAACTGACTTGCTCAAGGTATTCATCTGTGCAATGGCTACAGAACTTGAATTGAAATCAGGATTTTAACTCCCTCATCATTTGGCTACAGAGCACATACTCTCCTCGAAACCACCCTGCTTTGGCTCTTTGATTATTTAGCTGTAGTTGCTTCACCCGTCCCCACCTCCTGCCATACTTCTGCAAATTAATGTTACCTGAGCTATTTGTGCTCTGTACATACCTCCCTTCCTTAGTGGTTTTCTAACTCTTTCAGCTTCTCCTCACACAAACCATCAGGCTCTCGCAGCAAAGGCAAAAAGCACAAGATAGAAATAAACCCTCAGTGGCGGTCACATCTTCCAGCCTTGGTGTCATTCCCAGAACGGTTTCTGGCACACAGGTTGTGTTCAGTAAGAACTGGTGAATCTGCTTACAGTTAATATAACAGCTACCTCTGGACACAGCCATTAGCAGGAGATGTCATCATAGCCATATCTCATGATAGCTTATCCAGAGCCCTGTAAGGACAGGAAGCGTAGGACATCTCCCAAGGACAGAGAAGAAATCTGAATTCAGAGATCACATCTCAAGGTTTGTTGACACAGCCAACTTAAACACAGGATTGCCAACTTGAACACAGAATTTCCTGTAACAATCTCCCAGCTTCCATCTCAAGTTTCTATATGATGAGCTGTTGCCGATTTTTAAAAGTCATACATATTTGCCGGCTATGGTGGCTCATGCCTGTAATCCCTGCACTTTGGGAGACACAGGAAGGTGGGTTACCTGAGGTCAGGAGTTTGACACCAGCCTGGCCAACATGGTGAAACCCTGCCTTTACTAAAAATACAAAAATTAGCCAGGTGTGGTAGTGGGCATCTATAATCTCAGCTATTCAGGAGGCTGAGGAAGGAGAATTGCTGGAACCCAGGAGGTGGAGGTTGCAGTGAGCCAAGATTGCACCACTGCACTCCAGCCTGGGTGACGAGCAAAAATCCACCTCAAAAAAAGAAAAAAAAAATGATCGTACGTATTTATCTGCTGTGTGGCAACGCCCTGGGGAATGTGAGCCCAAACTTGCTCTGCATTCTTATCCGTTTTGTACATTCATTCTGTAACATTTATCACAATATAACGGTCTTTGGTTACTCAGACACTCATTTTAGACCAAGAAGCCCTAGGGAACAACTTCCCTACTGCTGCCATCTATGTCTCCCTAATACCCAGCACAGAGTCTGGGTACACGATAGGAGTTTGACAAAATATTGTTGGCATTTTATTTCTGTTATACCATGCCAACAAGATACAACCAAAATAAAACAAATATTCATAAATGTGTTCCTCTTCTCCGGATCTATTTGCTTGTTGAAAGGATAGCTGCAAATGAATCTCACAAACATAATGTTGTACAAAGAGGTCAAGAGCCAAAACAGTACCTATTTACGTGAAGTCCAAAACAGGCAAAATTAACCAGTGGCATCAGAACTGCTATTATGATTTGTCTTAACACAATCTATGTATGCCTGAGCACCGAAAGGATTCAGAAAAAGCAAGCCACTATTTTTAAATGTTCACAAAATTTCCTTATAAGCTGACGATGAGCACAACTAAAAATGACACCTCTCTGGCAATGTTTCTGCCAATTACATGACAACCTAAAACACCATGAAAGGTATCCTTCCTAGGTGTTAACGTCCTCATTACCTGGGAATGAGACATTATAAAAATGCTTCTTATCTATTGCAGACAATAACTTTTTTTTTATTAGGATGTTAAAGTTTCCAGGATCAGCTAAAATTGTAACAGTTCTCTTTGGTTTACAAGACGCATTTTCTCAAAAATCTGAAACCTCCCTTGAAAAGGCCAAAGATTGCTGCCTTCGTGTACTCTTTGTCTAGCTGAAGCCCACTGGCACCCACTCCCTCAGTTTCAGCCTCTCTCTTCTCTCTCTGTAAACTCTGAAGAGAGCTAAGTCTTTATTTGTGCTCTTCACTGGTGGAACCAAGAAATGGGGGAAAACAGGAGGTTGTTGTCGCTGGGATATTTTTTCTTCCTTGGACCAATCACATCAGAGATCAATAACTCATCCACAGGCTGGAAAGTGCCAAGTCTGACCACATTCCCCAGTGCTGTGAAAAGATGCTGGAGTTCTTTCCCCATAATGCATTTGGTCAGTGCCCAGAAACAGAGACTACTCCAAGGATATTAATTGTCCATTGAAATCCTCCCTTCTCAGGGAAGAAGAAATAAGGGGGCAGGCCTCACCTAGCTAATTACCCTACACATACAAAGACTCGTTGATGTAACATGAGCCCACCGGGAAGTCTAGCAAGTAAAAGTAATGTTCCTGGGAAGAAGGTCAGCCTGCCAAAATTTAACTCTTACAACTCCATTTTCCTTTGTTACACCCAGCTATGCTTGGTCTTCAACAACACACACCCATGTGAGCAGGGAGACAACTCACATTGCTCACTTTGAAATTTTTTTTAGAATTGGGGTTTGGAAAAGACAGGGATTCGGTGGGATGGAGGTAGATTTTGCAGAAGGAAATATCGCTTCAGTGGGAAAATGGGCAAAGGCTCAGGTGCGCCACGTTCCAGTCCAGAAGCCCCATGGATCCACATTCTCCTTAGGATCACCCAGTGGGCTTTAACTCTTTGCTCCTTTCAATCACTTGCCACCAACTCCATCACCTCTCTTCTATTCCTGCTGCTTTTGTGGCCAGAACAGTGGACCAAGGCTTAGATGTGCACAGTCACCTGCCGGGGCAAATGTGATGCTAATTGGCCTCAGCTCCTCCAGCTGCAAGCGGGTAGCTTGCCTGGGTCTCCTTCTTGACCTCCAGGCACTCTCGGGGATCTGGTTCATGTCTTCGCTTTGGAGGGGTTGGTATAGGGAGCGTACAGAAAGAGGCCAAAAAGTGGAAGGAATCTCGCCTTGAGGTCCCGAGTGACAAAGCTCCCTGGGGTCCGGGCTTTGGTTCAGAGGAGCAGCAGGAGCCGCCCTTGCAGACGCCTGAACACGGAGGACCCAGAGCGCCGCGCGGCCCGGCCGAGGAGTGTGCTCAGCCCTGCTGGGGAGCCGCCGGCGCCAACTTTTCTACTCCAGGAGCCAGAGCGGCGGAGAGGGGGTCCCGGACCTCAGGTGGCAGCGAGGGAATCTGCGTGGACGGCTGTGGAGGCCGGTGCTCAGGACCCCAACTCCAGCCAAGGGGGACTGCTGCAGGCGGGCGGAGGCTGCAGGGCTGTGGCAGCCGTGGGTGCGGAGTGAGGCGCCCCACCGGGCAGGCACTGGAGTCGCAGGGACCGGGCGCGGCCACCGGCAAAGCCCCGCCTGGGGCCCGGAGCTGCAAGGAGCCCAGGCTCCGCTATCCCCACTGATGTCAGGAGCCAGGCAGAGAACACAGATGGGCAGACATTACAAGAAGTCTGAAGACTCTAAATATGAACACGGTATCTCGAATCTTTCCTTTTTTTTTTTTTTTTTTTTTTTTTTTTTTTTGGGACGGAGTCTTGCTCTGTCGGCAGGCTGGAGTGCAGTGGCGCGATCTTGGCTCACTGCAACCTCCGGCTCCTGGGTTCAAGCGATTCTTCTGCCTCAGCCTCCCGAGTAGCTCGGACTACAGGTGCGTGCCACCACACCCGGCTAATTTTTGTATTTTTTAGTAGAGACGGGGTTTCATCATGGCGAGGATGGTCTCGATCTCTTGACCTCGTGATCCTCCCGCCTCGGCCTCCCAAACTGCTGGGATTACAGGCGTGAGCCACTACGCCCGGCCCCTGGTATCTCGAACAGCTCATCACGTCTACCCCAGCAGCTTCTACGGGACTCTCTCAGCTTCTCAGGTACTCCCTTCCTATCTCTTCTCTACAAAATTCACACTCAAAGTAGAGTTTTTATACCCAGAGGCACCAGCCACAATGGGGAGGGAAGAAGGAAAAAAGAAATGTTTTTTTGAAACAGATTTTCTCTTTTGTCACCCAGGCTGGAGTGCAATGGCACAATCTCAGCTCACTGCAACATCTACCTCCCAGGTTCAAGAGATTCTCCTGCCTCAACCTCCCAAGTAGCTAGGATTATAGGCACATGCCACCACAACCAGCTAATTTTTGTATTTTTTAGTAGAGACGGGATTTTGCCATGTTGCCCAGGCTGGTCTCCAACTCCTGATCTCAGGTGATCCGCCCGCCTCAGCCTCCCAAACTGCTGGGATTATAGGCCTGAGCCACTGTGCCTGGCATCATTCTCATACATACTAAATTTTTATATTCCAAAGCTATCAATTTATCTTTAGTAATGTTTCCTTATTGACGGGTAGTAACACAAATAATTTATAAACGGCTATGACTACTTTGGAAGTACATGCTCAGAATTCTATTACATGAGATATATGATCCAAACAGTATAGAAATCTTTGCCCTACAAAGCAGCAAAATATTTTTTAAAGCATAAAAACATCTCACAACTTAAAACCCTTTTATAGCTCCCATTGTACTCAAAATAAAATTAGGAATGGACCATGAGGCCTGAACGAGCTGGCCTCTGCCTATGTCTTAATCTTGTTAGGCCTCAGCGACTACGGTCTCACAAACAATTCATCGTGTAATTTTATTCTGCCAGCTCGTGGCCTTTGTGCGTACTGTCCCACCTGTTTGGACATCCCTTCTCTTCACATGGCTGGTTTCTTCTCTTTAAGTCTCAGCTTATTCACCTTCTCCGAGTGGCTCTGGATGAAGGATTTAAGAACTCTCTTCTGCAAAATAGAAGAAAGGTCATCTACTCAATTCCAAAAATGCCATAAAAGTTAATTCAATTTTGTAAGTTTGTTGCCAATATCAATGATCCTGCCTTGCATCTATGATACAACTATCTCATCAGATTGCTAAATGATTTCTAGATTTTTACATTGAAAAATTTTATAGCAGTGCCAAAAGACAGATAGAGGACAATATATTTTACTCTTACAGAGTGTGGTGAAACCTACCCATGTTCACACACTTAGAGACAAAAGCTTCAAGTGGA
The DNA here is from genome assembly GCF_001604975.1 of Cebus imitator. Taxonomy (NCBI): domain Eukaryota; kingdom Metazoa; phylum Chordata; class Mammalia; order Primates; family Cebidae; genus Cebus; species Cebus imitator. Next base: position 1,963,129 of record NW_016107574.1, on the reverse strand, counting down.
AATCTATTTTTTAACCACAGTTGGTCCAGTTGCTTCCCTGCTCTGTGTTTGTGTGTGTTTATGTATTAAAATGACATATTATATTTCAGCTGTTGTGTACTATTTGCATAATTGAGAATTATGAAGAATAATTTGTATAATTAAACGGAAATAGTGAAGTCTGAAATAATAATATCATTACCAATACTATTGCTGCTATTGCCAGAACTAGAAAAACTGGATAGGTTAACCATATTCATGCAACTTTTGTAGACATATTTTTAAAGACATTGGAGAGCTGTGAAAGCAAATAGGGCTAAAGGAATTAAAATCCAAGAGAAGAGTCCTTGCCATGTAAGCTGAAATAATCCATGGGTGGAAGTACAGAGCACAAACTATGCTTTATTTCTTAAAAATATATACAACAGTAAGGGCTAGCAAGAGTTCAGAACAACTGTAATTCTCATACATTGATACTGTATTGCCAAACAGCATAGCCACTCTGAAAAATGATTTGGTAGTTTCTTACAAAGATGAACATAGAAAGTTGTAGGTACAACGCTAAAAATACTGCCAGATCCAGCAATTCCACTCCTAGGTAATTCCCCTAAATAAATGAATACTTATGCTCACACAAAAACCTGTACGTAAATCCTTACAGAAATCTATTCATAATTACCTCAAACTGGATGTAACACAAAACTTCTCCAATGGGTGAAAGGAATAACACATTCTGGTATAGCTATTCAACAGAACGCTTCTCAGCAAGAAAAAGGCGGGTACTACTGTTACAAGCAACAATTTGGATGGACCACGAGGACATTCTGCTAAGTAAAGAAAGTCAATCCCAAATGATTATGTATGACATGATTCCATTGATGTCTCAAAAAGATAAAACTATAGTGATAGAGAATCAAGTCATGGTTGCCAGAGGTTAGGGATGGGGAGAGCTCATGGCTCCAAAGACGGAGCACAAGGGAGTTGTTTGGATGATGAAACTGTTATGTCTCTTCATTGGGCTTCTATGTGTTAAAACTCATAGACCCGTGCACCAAAATAAAAGTAAATTGTTCCATATGTTAAAATTTTAAAAACAATTTAAAAGTGCGGAACCCTTGAGTCAAAATTCTTAAGAGAATCTTGGCACTACCTCTTTCCTTGATATTTTCTTGGCCACCACAAGAATCCTGTGAGTCTCATACTATCTCTGCTTTGCAGATGTGGAAACTGAGGCTTATGAAAATTAAATAACCTCCCAAATGTACATAGCCATCAAGGAACAAGCCACAAATAATACCTGACACACGTGCGGACACATATCCATTTATTTTGTTTTCTCTTCTCTGAGTATGACAGCCCTCTCCTCTAAACACTGGAATGTCTACTAGCTGGAACTTTTAATATGAGCACAACTGAGAATTACGCTCTCACCTCAAAGGCAACTAGATCCACTGCTGAGTGTTGGGTTCAAATAGTTATTCACTTTCATGAAGATAGCTTTTTTTAAATATAGCCGTGATATACCAAGGACTTCTCATTGTAAATATTAGAATAATTCTAATATTCAAAATTCAAAAATATCAAAATCACATTTATTTTGATTTTTCTAAGTATTTGCCCATCACAATGTGCTTTTTAAACTTAGTATAGATAAACTTGTTGTTAGGTTATAAAGTCTTTGGTTTGCTTTCTCCAGCATCACACTGCACCTCCACCATTTACACATATACATTATGCTTTAAATGTCCCCTTTCTGGCTATAGCAACTTGAATCTTTCTGGTTATTGATGTTCCTTATATAATTATACTTTTATTCTTGTTATATGTCAGGTTTTTTGAAAGGTTTTATTAAAGTAATTTTACTTTCAATGAGAATATGGCTGTGCTTTCACTTTATACATTTGCATAAACGTTCAACGCATTTTCAAATTATCAAGGACTACAATCTCTAATTGTGAATTAGATGCTGATTTTTTATTTGCTCATTTATTTGGTATACTTTTTCATATCATTACCTCTAAAAGTATGTACACTTCGTTAATTATTTCTGCTTACTGTTTTAATGGGTTGTAGAACAAAGCAGTAATTTTGAAAATTATAGCCATCTAACACTTACATTTAACAAAGGCGCCACATTCTAAGGGATGTTGTTAACTTGACGGTAATTAAAAACTGCAGCACAAATCCTTCATGGCAAGACACGTTATGCTTTCAATAAATTTCTAAAATAAACAAATCCTTTAAAGTTTCCTTCTTGCATCAAAGTTTTGTAAACCACTATTAGAAAACAAATGAAAATTAATTTGTCTTTATAAGATTGAAAAAATTTAAAATTTTGGGATATATTAGGGAAATAAATGTATTGAAAACATATTTTGTGCCATGAATACATTATGTATTTATTTATTTATTTATTTTTTTGAGACGGAGTCTCGCACTGTCGCCCGGGCTGGAGTGCAGCGGCACGATCTCGGCTCATTGCAATCTCCACCTCTCGGGTTCAAGCAATTCTCCTGCCTCAGCCTCCCAAGTAGCTGGAATTTCAGGTGCACACCACCACACCCAGCTAATTTTTTGTATTTTTAGTAGAGACAGAATTTCACTGTGTTGGCCAGACTGGTCATGAACTCCTGACCTCATGATCCACTTGCCTCAGACTCCTAATGTGCTGGGATTACAGGTGTAAGCCACTGAGCCTGGCTATTTTCTTTTATTTTTTTTAAGACAGGGTCTCACTCTGTCACCCAGGCTGGAAAGCAGTGATGTGATCACGGTTTGCTACAGCCTCTACTGGAACCAGAGATACTCACCACCACACATAGCTAGTTTTTTTTTTGTTGTTTTTCATTTGTTTGTTAAAGTGATTGAAAGAGAGCTGGAGTCTCCCTATGTTGTCCAAGCTGGTCTTGAACTCCTGGGTTCAAGTGACCCTTCAGCATGGGCTTCCCAAAGTGCTGGTATTACAGGCATGAGTCACCATGCCCAGCCCATATTGTTAGGAGCTGTGATCTAGGATACTTTAATTCCCATTTTATGGATGAGATAACTGAGGCTTTGAGTGATTAAGTAACTGTCCTAAGCCTGAAGGTAAATTCCAGGCAGAGGGCACAGCATGCAGTGTGTGGAGGGTAAAGCCAAAGGAACACAGAGAGTTTCAAGAGCTAAAAAGAAACATCATGGCTAGAGGTGGAGAGCTGTGGAGAGTGGTCAGAGCTGAGGCCCAGAAGGCAGGCAGGACAGCACAGGTAAAGAGAGGCAGAGATTTGCAGCAAACACTAAGGATTTGGGACTTAATCATGTATTCCTCACACTCACTGCAGTGAGAGTAAGGAATGGATTGGAGGGACACTTGCAATAGTCCTTGGGAGATTACGGTCCTTGGGATATTTTGGTCCCTGGAAGATGTACAGATCCAAGGCCAGGTGCAGTGGTTCATACCTGTAATCCCAGCACTTTGGGAGGCTGAGGTGGATGACCTGAGGTCAGGAGTCCAACACCATCCTGGCAACATGGTGAAACCCCCTCTCTACTAAAAATACAAAACTTAGCTGAGCGTGGTGGTGGGTGCCTATAATCCCAGCTACTAGGGAGGCTGAGGCAGGAGAATTGCTTGAACCCAGGAGGCAGAGGTTACAGTGAGCCAAGATCATGCCACTGCACTCCAGCCTGGGCAACAGAGCGAGACTCCATCTCAAAAAAAAAATAATAATAATAAGTGAGATACACAGATCCAGAATGTGATGGAAATACATTGGCCAAAGATCTCAGTTTAAAAGCAAAAGTAAGGGCCATTAAATTTTTACTGCAGTATTTCCCATGCTGTATCTTGGAAATTTTGTATCAGAAGCCTCCGCAAATCTATCCTGTAAATCAATGTTCTCAGACCTTATGTGTATCAAAATCACGTGGGTGCAGTAGAAACAATTTGTCTCAACTCAAGTTCTGTTTATGCCATATTTATATTATCTTTCATCAATTATTTATATCAAAGTATTTATGTCAAAGTAATACACGTTCATTATTAAACACAAATTCAAGAAAAGTTGGTAATAAAAAGCAACAGCTTTCCATCCCATGACTCCTCACTAAAATTGCACACCTAGAAATAATCAGTTAGTCATTTTTCTGTTTCTATTTTTCTGATGGTTAGTGTTATAACTCTTCAGTATCAAACTCACCACTATAGCACATTTCTGTGTCCTGAAAATCAATGTTCGCAGATTTTATGTGTGTCAGAATCACCTGGGCGTAGTAACTCTGAAGATACTGGTTTAAGCTTACTTAACTCTTTGTTACTGTGTATTCTCCTCTGTAAAATGGGGATAATAGTACCTACTTCTAAGGGTTTTGTGAAGGTTTGGTAAGTTACTATGTATAAAGTCCTAAAAATAATTTCTGACACACAGGAAGAAATTTTGACTATCATTACTTTCTGGAGAATTTTGTAAACTGCAGATCCATGAAGCCCAAACCAATGTTGTAGGATTTAGTTCACAATTTGTCTCATCTCAAATTCTTTTAATTTGTGCCAAATTTATATGATTTTTCATTAATTATTTGTATCAAAGTATTTATGTCAAAGTAATACATGTTCATGATTAAACACAAATTCAAGATAGATTTGTAATAAAAAGCAACAGCTTTCCATCCCACGACTCCTCACTAAAATTCCACTCCTGGTATTCAACTGTGAGGGGCAACCAGAAACCTGCTTTTCAGGACCCCCCTCTTTGCTGAGAGCTTTCCTTTTGCTTAATAAATTCTACCCCACTCACTCGATGGTGTCTGCATGCCTAATTTCTCCTGGTCATGAGACAAAAACCTGGACGTCGCTGAGCCAAAGGAGCAAAATTCCTGCATCAAAAGCCTTATACCCTTTTGGAGTTGCTAAGAAAAGGCTTGGGGATGACTTTGAGTGTTAACAGGGAGGAATTTTTGTTCAGCATGTGAAATAGTCAGGTGAGATGCATAAGATCATGAATGAATAACCAGGAAGAAGGCTGTCAATAAAGCATTCCTGCCTATCAAGTGTGTAAACATAAGGGAACTACTTTTAATTTGGTTGCAAGGGAAATATTTTGGTGGACACGGAATTTATTCTATAATAGTCCTGCTGTGGAGGATTGGCTAGCAAAGAAAGCTTCAGAAATAGTTGTTTATAAAACTGCTATTGTAGGCCAGGCGCGGTGGCTCACGCCTATAATCCCAGCACTTTGGGAGGCCGAGGCGGATGGATCACAAAGTTAAGAAATCGAGACCATCCTGGTCAGCATGGTGAAACCCCGTCTCTACTAAAAATACAAAAAAAAAGAATTAGCTGGACATGGTGGCCCGTGCCTGTAGTCCCAGCTACTCGGGAGGCCGAAGCGGGAGAATTGCTTGAGCCCGGGAGATGGAGGTTGCGGTGAGCCGAGATCGTGCCATTTGCACTCCAGCCTGGGTAACAAGAGCGAAACTCCGTCTCAAAAAATCAAAACAAAACAAAACAAAACGGCTAATGTAATATGGTATCACTTAGGTTTAGAAAGTCTGTAGAGGAAAAGCTACCCATTTTATGTCTAGGAGGAAGCAAGTAATAAGAAATAATGATGTAGTCATCCACTTGGACGGTGTTTTTAGCTTTATAAAACAGTTTTGTATTTTCTCTCCTATTTGAATCCCCTGAGAACTCTGTGGAATGGTGAAGCAGATGTTAGCACCTGTTTTGTAGACAAGGAACTGAGACCAGAGTTTAAATGATGTGTTCAAAGTTATCTGTGAACAGCTAAACTGGGGCTCGACCCACTTCTTTTTTTTCTCTAGACAGGGTCTTTCAGTGGTGCAGTCTCAGCTCATTGCAACTTCCGCCTCCCAGGTTCAAGTGACTTCCCTGCCTCAGCCTCCTGAGTAGTTGGGACTACAGGTGCATGCCACCAAGCCCAGCAAATTTTTTATTTTTAGTAGAGACAGGGTTTTGCCATGTTGGCCAGGCTGGCCTTGAACTCCTGACCTTAGGTGATCCACCTGCTTCAACCTCCCAAAGTACTAAAATCACAGGCGTGAGCCACTGTACCTGGCCTTTTTAAAAAAATAAAAATAAAAAACAGGATCTTGCTTTGTCGCCAAGGCTGGAGTACAATAGTGCCATCTTGGCTCACTGCAACCTTCACCTTCCGGGTTCAAGTGATTCTTATGCCTCAGTCTCCCAAGTAGCTGGGATTACAGGTATGCAATACCAGGCCTGGCTAATTTTTGTATTTTTAGTAGAGACAGGATTTTACCATGTTGGCTAGGCTGGTATGAAACTCCTGACCTCAGGTGATCTGCCCTCCTAGGCCTCCCAAAGTGCTGGAATTACAGGCATGAGCCACCACATCAGCCCTTGACCCACTTCTACTTAACTCTAAGCTTCATGGTATTGGGCTAGAAATAAAGATCTAGCAGGAACTAGAAAAAAAATATTTTACTATCAAACATAATTAAGCAAAGCAGTATTTCTCTCTCCTTCTAGTTAGCCAATTACATACCTTTCTTCCAATCTACTTAATGAAATTCTTTTTCCTCTGCAAGCTCTTTCACAATTCATTTTACCCTGCTCTAGGGTTCCCTACTTTATAAGCTTAGAGAATTTAGGTAGAGAATCTGGTTCTCCTTGATCTGCTTAGACATTGTCCTTTATCCACTATCTAGAGTTGTGTATAATAACAGTCATTGCAAAATATAGTAAATACTTTTATTTTTTTAACCAGGGTTTCACTTTGTCACACAGGCTGGAGTGCAGTGGTACAATCACAACTCACTGCAGTCTTGACCTCCCAGATGCAAATGATCGGATCCTCCCACCTCAGCCCTGCAAGTAGCCGGGACCGCAGGTGTGTACCATCACACTCAGATAACACCTTTAAGGTAGAAACTAGGAAGCAATGTGGCTCAGCAACTAAGAGCGTTGGCTTTCAAATTGTCAAACCTACAATCAAATGCCCTTCAGCCACTTACACACGGACGAGCTCCCTAAGCTTTGGTGCTTTTATGACAAAATGAATAAGTAATATTTACCTAGAGTAGATGTCTGATTATTGTGTTTGCCCCTTCTACCACACAGTGCAAATTCTAGTTGGGCTACTAATGGTGAGATTTGTTTCCTTAGACCTCAGTATGATCCAAAACTGGCCAATAAGAACACCCTTACAATTGATTAAGGACAGACATGTGACCTAAGCCAAATCGATCAGTGTTTTTCCTTGGGATTTCACAGGGAGAGCAAGCAGGCTGGATTGCCGCTTATGACTGCAGGCATCAACCAGTTCTGCCGCAAGAGGGAAGCATGTTTATGGAGGGCCTGAAGCCCAAGTTAAAGGCGGATGGAAAAGGAAGAGTGAACAAGGGCAGGAGCTACTTATACCTGATTCACATAGACTGACCAACCCTTTCCAGTACTTTGAGGGGCTGTTGCTGCTACTGTGGCTGCTCCTATTGTTATTGCTTAAGCTAGCTTGAATTGGGCTTCTCTTTTTTGTAATTGGAAGAGTCATGGCTGATGTACTACCTCATAGAGTTGTGATAAGAATTAAATGAGGTAATATATATACAGGGTGCTTAAGACTGTGCCTGGCACATACTAAACCTTCAGTGAATGTTAACTGATACGGTGATAGTAATGACCGTGATGCAAATGAAACAAATGATGCCTTCTATTATTTTTCATCCTCCAAAGCCTCCAGTACAGCATTGTACATTCAGGTAGATACTGACGAAATGCCACCTCTCTCTCTAAGATGGCAAGAAGGTTAATGAGTTAAGACTAGAACAGTGATTTGAATGCTTCAGTTTAAATGTATCTTTCTGTTGTCACTTCTCACTACCTCAAAATTCATCACTGCTATTTTCACTCTCTCCTGTCGTTGTAAACTCATGAGAACCTGAAATTAGGCTTTGAATGGTGAGAAGAAATAATGTAGCGCCTGTTTGGTCAGTGTATCTTTAGAGGAATAGGTAATTTGTTTTTTAACCAAGAGGGTGCAATGGCTGGACGCTGCCTAGAGCAGCTGATGCTCGTGCAAATTTAAAGCCCCAACTCACGTTGTTCCCTTAAGAGCTTCCTACGTGGACCTACTTGAGAATCAGAACTCTGGCACAGTTCAGGGCTCTTTGTGTATGGGGTGGAAGCTATGAAATAAATCTAAAGGCAATAGCATATCTCATTCCTATTCCCCTGGTTAGGAATGAAGGACGGAGGAGAGAAACTGTTGGAATAGTTAGACAAAAAATATAGAAGAAAGATGTGATTAAAATCATAGGAGAAGTAATTCTTGATCACAATTACTAATTATCATTTGAATCATCTGCATTCATGTTATCCCTCATAATACGGTACTAACTCTTGAGCTCTCAAATGTGGGAGTACGTTTGAAGCAGGCATGTTGATTTATATTACATTTTCAGGAGCTAAGCATAGTCAACATGGTTTTAGGTAAAGACTGTAAGCAAGAAAGAAGCCCTATCTGAACCTGTCCCCAGGAAACTGTCAAAATCATTCATTTAGAATAAAGTTGGAATGTTGGACATTGTCACAACCTGTTGTTACTTTGTTTGCTTTCCTGTGTCCTTTCTTTTAGGAATAGCCTCTCCCAGAATCTTTGTGACCTGGGGCAGGGTTGGGGACTGTCAGTCAAGGGACACTGCCTGTCTACGGGAAGTCTGGGAAGGTGATACAACAAGGACCAACCAGAGACCATTTTAAAAGACTAGCTTTGGATGCTGGGTGAGGAAAGGTGTCTTTCCTTAAGAGATCACAAATTGTAATGATTATATAAGTCAGGATCTTACTCTTTTACATAAAGAAGAGGGAGCCTGTCAAAGAATGGAGATATCCAGAGGTGAGACACACACACAGAGACAGAGACAGAGAGACAGAGAGAGAGAGAGAGAGAAGAGAGAATATACTGGCGAGTATAAACTGAGCCTCTACATCCATCTTCCTGGAATTTGGGGTTCAATCCAATAAATTTTTTATGTTCCTATAAGACAGAATTTTGGTTGGGTTTCTGATACTTGCAAACACAAGTCTTGTGGCCAATATATGTATTGTATTAGCCTTTCTTGGTGTTTTACATTTCAATGCTTTATTTTTATAAAGTATGAACCCAAGTATCACTCCTATTGTCATTTAATCTATGATGGCTCACACTCAGGCGAAAAGATAACCAGCTGAATGTGTGTGTGTGTGTGTGTGTGTATTTGTGTGTGTTCTAAACAGCATTTAACCTTTTTAATCAGAAAGCCCCTCTGTGACCTAATCCAAATGGCTGAACTGCTCTGAATCACTAATCTTCAGCATTGCCAAAATACAAGTATAGATATTTCTACATACAGGTTTGTAAAGGTCAATACATCAGATGTCTGCATAAAACAAGTACATAACTTCTCAGAAACTACATGGAAGATTATCCTTAGATAGTCTGATAAATACTGAGCATTCTAACTACCTGGAGTCATCTCACAATCCACGTTGCTCTGGGTTCACCATTATGATTTGAAGCAATACAAGGATGTGGTAAAGATAAGTGCACATAAGTTTTTCCTGTCTCTGCAGCAGGTTGGAAGGGGTACAAGGATGAGCTTTTCTGAAGGTAAGGAAGTAGTGCTCCTGCACTGGGGGAGGAGAGAGAGTGCCACACCGTGAGCAGATGAGAGGACAGGGTCCTAAGCCAGCTCCTAAACAGCCTCCAGAAATGACTAGATATGAGAGTCATCTGGGGATGAGACCACCTGTATCATGTTGACCACTGAGTCTCCCATCCTGCAGAAGGAGTCAATAAGGAGAGTACCCCAGCAGACTTGGACAATGAGGATATCAGCCGCAAGCATGCAAGGAAATAAGGGGCTCTGCCTCTCCTTTGTGGATGCCACCTGTAACTCAAGATCTGGCATAATCCTGCATATAGGAAGTTCCCATAAACATGAAACCGAACTGATATAGTCTAGATGAATGATGCTTGGAGCTAAAATGATGTTAATTTAAATGAATGCAAGTGACACTCTTGCATTTCTGAGCTAATGGGTTACCATCCACAGCCTCAGAGTGCTGTGTGTAATTTCTGTAATCCTGGCATTTGATAATTAGCAATCTATGCATGATAATATTTTAACACTAGCATCATCATAGGCATTTATTGAAGACCATTGGCTATCCACAACACCCATATCGCATCCCAACCTAGACACCAGAAAATTATAGTATTCTAGAGTCAGGAATTAAAAGTACATGTTTTCTTGTACCCTTCTATTAAAGGTTCAAAGAGATTAATGAGAGAGAAACTGATTGTCAAGTTTAGATTAAGCTTAGGCTCATAGGAAGATCCATTTCTCCTCACCCTTGCCAATACTGGTTACTGTCAAACTATTCAATATTTACCAACATGACACCTGCCAGTTGGTTAAAAGCTACTACCTCTGGAAAGACAAGAGTTTTCTGGTCCTTTCACTCTGAATCTGGGCAAGCAGGTACAGATTGAGAGAGGGGAGGGAAACAAACACCTGAATGAAAGAATTGGAAGGATTATCTCCTCCTCGGAGCTTAGATCCTCGGGGGCAAGAAGGACAAATGTCAAGCAAACCCTCCTTAAATACCCTCATGGTATCTATTTACTTCTATTTGGTGAATGTGATGACTTTGACCTGTTCCAGGATGGGAGATGCCAGCCTCCTGTGCCTGTCAGCCTTTTCTGAATATCTAGGGTGTACCCACACTGTAGTGCAGATGGCAGGTAACTTCTGTCCTCAGAGCCTTATGGCTCTTTAAATCAGTCCTTGGGTTGGATTCAGAACAGACATACGTTTTTTTTGACCCACATGGTATTTTTAGAAATTATTCACCAACAATTAAACCTCAGAAAATTTCAGATTAAAAAATCAGATTTCCAGCCTCTATTTTAAAATGTTAATATCTGACCACATTATACTCTACTTCCTGCAGCAATGAGCTGAAGTTGAGTAGTTACTGCCCCTGTAGATGGGTATGCACTCTTCACTGTAGGTTTTGCCTCTAGTACACTCAGCTTGCCCTATACTTCCTTTACTATTACCTGTTGAGTTTGCAGCAAGTGATTCAAATTATTAGGTCAAAATGACAGCAGGAAGACAGTGTTAACCAAATATGAACTCCAATTGACTCTCTTTTTTTTTTTCTCTCTCTCTCTTTTTTTGAGATGGAGTCTTGCTCTGTCACCCAGGCTAGAGTGCAGTGGCATGGTCTTGGGTCACTGCAACCTCCACCTCCCACATTCAAGTGATTCTCCTGCCTCAGCCTCCCCAAGTAGCTGGGATTACAGGCACGCACCACCAGTCCCAGCTAATTTTTGTACTTTTAGTAGAGTGACGGGGTTTAGTGGCCAGGCTGGTCTCAAACTCCTGACCTCAGGTGATCCACCTGCCTCAGCCTCCCCAAGTGCTGGAATTACAGGCCTGAGCCACCACGCCTGGCCTCCAGTTGACTTTCAAAACTGCCAGTCAGAGTTATGCTAATAGCCGTTTTAAAAAGGCTTGCTTCTCCCTCCCCACCTTGTTTTGCTGTTGTTAAGTGCTTGAGTTGGGGGTTTAGATGCCAGTAAAATAAGGTTATGGGTAGGAAGGCAAATGAAGAAAATTATGCTAAAATATCATACACAATTGGTTTATTATTCACTGAGTTGCCTGTGTCTTTGCTTAATCTTGAATCCCCTTGTCTCATGTTAGAGAAACAGAAAGTTTCTGAAAGCTAAAGACTGAAAAGCCTGAAAAGTTTTTGTCAAGACAGGGGCTAGACAATAGTGAAAAATAGTTTTTGTAAGGACTACTAAAAATTTCCATCAAGAGGTTTCATCCTCCCTGTGAAAATAAGCAAAGAGATACCCCTCCCCTCCTTTTGCTTGGAGAGTTTACCTTAGAAAATGGTGAGTACTTTCTCCTCTCTTTGAAATGCATGTATATCCTGTTGAAAACCAGATAGGCCTTTTGTCAGCTTTATGAGTCAGGAATGTCTTTCTCCAGGATCTGTGAAAGGTCTCTTTTAGTTCTGTGAGAGGACAGGAGCCTAACTAGGCGCCCGGGTCTCCGGTTGCAAAACTACCTCCTGTCCGAAAGATGTAAGAAGTTTGTTTCTCCTCTGGATAAAGCCAATTAGCTAACACAGGTGGTCACTCTAATTGCCAGGTGAATCTAAGATGAAATGAGCGACAGCTGGTGCTGGCAAAGCCTTGTACTTGACCAGTTATTGTTTATATTGAGAACATGTGTACAGTGGGTTGTCTGTATCACTTGACCATCTAAAGGGTTCTTTCAAACCTCTTAGCGATTGCCTGTGACGCGCAACGCATAATTTTTTTTTCTCTACTTCCTTTGTGGAGAAGATTTCTAGTTTGCAAAACGTTTTTGTTTTTATTTCCCCAACATGTTCCGTGAGCAACCAGTTCTTGCCATTTAGAAAAGATGCACGAGAAGTGAAAAAAGTTCCATTCTCAGTCACATTTTTTTCCTTTGTTGATATAAATAAAGAAGTGTTATAAACCACAGGGAACGTATACATGAGCTTCCCAGCATTTTATCTCCTTGTCGTCTCTCTTGTCCACGTGTTGAAAAGGGGCTACCTGTCAGAAGTCCTTCACATTCCTTAGGAGGTGGCAGCAGGCTTCAAGATAAATGAACCAGAAAGAATAGAGGTCACCACCACAAAGGCTTAAGATGCACATAAACCCATGTGTTTCCTAGCTCACTCTTGAGAAATGAAGGACCCTGCAGAAAGCTCTCTGGATACATACTATGTGGGAATGGGAGCAGGCTTGCCGGTCTCTTCCTGTATGAGCTTCACATGGCTTCTGTTCTGAAAAGGTTTTCCAAGCTGCACCCTGATCACCTTTAATTCTTTGGAAGAAGAGGAATTTTCTTGTCTGTTCCAAGGACTGGTTACCCAACTCTTTCTGGGATTCGGTCATTTCCTATTCAATTAACTAAGTATATATTATGTGAAAGTAAAATAGCCTAATGCCCAACTCTGTGTTGCTGCTATAATTGAAGCTCAGATCTCGTAGCTCCAAGATGGGAATTCTATGTTCTTGTGTGCAGATAACATGTAAATGACATAATAATCTTCTAGAAAATATTTGCAGTAGATATATTTTTTTAAGAATTAAACGTATATGTGAGTAATTTTTATATTTTTTATATTTTTAGTTGTCTTCAATATTATGATTTTTAATAGAAGATACATCTGAATCATTTAGAAACTTTCTAATCTTTCCTTCTTTATTCTCCAATGGCCAATTAACAGATTTCTTGGAGACCAGAAGTCTCCATTTTACCTAAAGTTTTCTAGAAATATGAAGTGATTTACAATAAGCCAAGAAGACAGCTATGCTGACTTTTCTTTGCTACCTTGCACAGAATGACCTGGGTCTCCCAACAAGTGAGTTTCACAGTGTGCAGCAATTCCGTAAATGAGACCCGAAACACTGGCTCTTCTCAGTTTTAGAAAATCATTTCACTCTGGGAATTAAAACCACAGATCCCAGCTCACTGGCAAACATCTGCTGTTCATTGAGAGCACCATCTGGCATTTTAGCTTCTTGTTCTGTTGTAGCAGCTTCATGTAGCTGCCTGCTTCAAATTAATTATACTATAACAACTTGTTTTTCTGGAGGCACTGGCCAAATAAGGTAGCTTTGCTGAGAGCTACTAATTTGATGCTTTACCAGTGCTTCAGTGGGCATTCCTGTGCCTTCACCTGGTCATAGTCTGAAGTGTTTCAGTCCATTATATTTGGGAGAGGAAACGGGGGAGGGAATGCATATTAATGCTCTGAGCAAGTAGCTTGGAGGAAAATGTGTTTATCTGCATTTCACAAACTCATGAGCATTCATGGCCTAATCTGAATAATTTATTTAGAGGGATGATTATGATAATACAGCCTGAGCTGCATCCGTCTTAGGAGCTTAAGGAGTGCTTGAGAGAGTGGTGATGTCTTTTAACATAGCCATACCCTTCACCCCATTCAATTAGTAGCTTCTTCAATTATTGATCTCACCATTCAATTTGCAGAAGTGCCACGAAGTTCCAGTGCTGTGGGAGCAGCAGGGTCTGTGTAGTGCAATGAAATGAGCACTGGATGGGGTCACTAAGCCAAGTGATGCTTAGTAAGTCACTTCCTCACTCTGGACCTCAGTTTTCTCATTGGCAAAATAAATTACCTGACCCATCACACCCTAGGTTGTTTTACTGCTCAAATGAGATAAAGAGGTCAAGACACAGTGTAATCAGGAATGAGCAATATGAACATATTATGAATTTTATCCACTTACCTTTAAAGACCAGAGTCTGATGAAGTCATAAGACTTGTTGTTGCAACTCTGGAGCAAAATGTTTAACCTGTAAGTATGTGTTTTGGAGTATTTGTTTTAGGGCAAGTTGTCTCAACCCAGCTCACCTGCTATACATATTTACCCACTGAACGTTCTCTTCAGTATATACTTTTTTTCCCCAGCATTTGACTGCACAATGGCATAATAAGTCTTCACCTTGACCACACATTACAATCACCTGGAGCTCTTTAAATATACCAGTGGCCAGGTGTCAAAAGTGCAGGATTTCTGACAGCATGGGCCAGACATCCATAATTTTTTAAAGTGCCTCAGTTGATTCAAATACACAGTGAAGAATGAAAACTACTTAGATAGAGGAAAAAGCACCAGCTGTGGAATCAGACACCACTGGCTCTGCCATTGCACTGACTGAGTGACCTTGGACTGAAGTCTCTGAAGCTCAGTTTACAATATGAAAATGGAAGGGGGAAATGACAACTTTCAGAATTGTCGTGAGGTTATAAGATCACTTATGTAAATTGCCCATCCTAGTAGAAGCTCAGAAGATGATAACTGTTACTGTTTATTTACTGACTTTTAGTGCGGACTCTTTTCCTGAGTGTGATTATATATGTGTGTGGGGGGGTGTAAATCAGCGTGTGACCACATCTGGGTTATAAACACTTTGGGGATGAATTGTGAATTACCTTTTCTCTAAATCCCCTACAATTCCCAACAAAGTGCTAAGAATATAGTAAATGGGTACATAATAGTTATAGCAACTATTTTTGATCAATATATTGACAGAAAAGAAATGCAAAATTATCTTTAGTTCTACTAAACATATTTTAAAAACATCAAAACTGCACTCTCGTAGATTCACTACAGCTTTTGATAAGATCCTAAGAGCATTTAAACATCTGAGTCCAAGCCACAAAAAATCTTTTTCATAATCAAATTGTGAGCCCATCAGCTTCGATATTACACTTAGAGGAGAGTCATCTTTGCCCCAAGGCATTTCATTTGATACCAGAGTGAAGGAAGGAAGCTGTGCATAAATCATGAAGGCAGAGCTGATTTTCATTTCTGAAAGAATGAATGCAGGTGTCATGCTCCAGAAACTGGAGCTACTGGAATGAAGAGGAGAAAGTATTAGTTCAGGTGCTTGAGTGCATGAAACTGGGAACTGCTGGGCTCATGATAAAGGAATAGACAGGGACACTGGAAACAATGTGAGGAATCAGAGGTTCTCCTTACTCTGTCAGAGCCGCAAGGAGCTACCTTTCTGACGCAAGCCCAGATTGGTCTTAGAAGTAAAACAGAGCAACCTGTGGGGTCAACTGAAGCAAGGAAAGAGAGACAAAGCAAAGGAGGTCAGGCGGAGGGGCTGCATTCACTCTCTGCTGGCCATGCTGCATCATTGCATGAGTATCCTTGTTGCTCTCCACCGTATGTTTGACAGCAAGCATGAGCTACAGCAGACTGGCAGCCTGCAGACCCATTCTGGGCAGACCACATATCTAGTCCACATGGAATTTGCACAGTGCACTGTACCACTAAAACGTGTTGCTCTAGATCTTAACAAACTTTACCAACTTTGCTCTCTTTCATGCCCCTGCCCCTGCCCCTGTATCATTCTGTGTTTGCAAACTCTGAGTTAAAACCTGTTGATAGTCACGAAGGCCAGCTGTTGTCTCTGTCAAGCATTTGAGCTGCTCTTCATTGTACTGTATATTCCAAGTTTCACTCCAGTGTTCTTTGAGAGTTCCTCACACATAAAGATAACTGTAATTCAGACCAATGAGAGAACAAAGATTCGCTTCTTACCCTAAGTTATCATACGTTGCAGAGTGCCCGGTAGCACCGGGACATATACCACAAGGTGTGAATAGGAGTGAAGATCGAGGGAGTTGGAGAGAAGCGTACCCTTGTAAGAAGTCAGGCAAAAGCGGTCTAGAACTCAGACAAGCAAGACAAGGGTTTAAGGCAGCTGAAATTGGAGGGCAAGGAAGACTAAGACCAAGAAGTCATGGCTTACCATAAGGCAAACCTTGGTCATCTGAGCATGAGGGTGTGGACCAAGATTGGAAACAAGTCCTGCCTCGAGCAGAAGTCTCTTATGTACTGTTCTCTCTGTGGGTGCAGGGGTGACCCCAGGCATGACATTGCAGGAGTGGTATGTTTCATGGGTTTTATCTGGGAAAGAAGAACGGTCACTAGCTCCAATTTTAAATATCTCTCTGGTTTAAGGAAATTGCCGTTCCTCCATTCTCAGGTCTCAGAAAAATCACTTTTGTGGAGTAATTAGCCAAATAACTAGGTCTTTTCTCGGGAAAAATATAAAGAGCCATTTTGAAAGAAATGATTCTCCGAGCTGATGTTTTTCTATTTATTGGATTTCCATTAATACCTTATTACCCTGTAGCTACTTTCATAATGCATTTTTACAATTTGATTTTTACTCATGACTTTTATGCTATAAAATTCATTACCAACACCAGTTTTAATTCTTTTTGTATTCCTTTCTCATGTTTTCTAAATGTACTGTATATTACATTATTACATTTGTAATATAATACAGTTCTGTGACTTTTTGCCACATGTCGTAAGGCTTTTCTCCTAGAAAAATAAAATTTTTTATATTCATGAAGACAACATTTTCTGTGACAAAGTTAATATATTAACACTAATAGAACATTAGCATAATAATCCTGTATATTAGCATAATACTTATTTATACTAATATAACATTCAATTGTATTTACTGAAGATAAATTACCTAAAATAGATTAAGTATGTTCATGCAAATTTCAGTTCTTTCCAATTGTTTGGCATTTTTAAGAGGCTTCCTATTTCTTTGTAACTCTTTCCTTAGAATAAATCCCATGAATTGGATTACTGAAACAGTGATTCTGAATACAAAACAGGACTTTATTTAGCGAGGAATTTCCCCATACGTTTTAAATTTTAATACTAAACTTCCCAGTAAAGTGAGCAAAACACAAATTATTTTGTACATTTTACAAGCAGAAAAGCAGCCTAAGAGAGGTTGGCTTGCCCAAATCAAATAACCTATAACAAGACCCCAAAGAAAAGTCTTCTAGTAATTGGCTTTTCCTTCTAAACGAGAGAAGTTAAGGGAAATTTTGGTGGCTGCGTTTTGTTTATTTTTTATTTATTTATTTATTTTTTTGAAATGGAGTCTTGCTCTGTTGCCAGGCTGGAGTGCAATGGCACAATCTCAGCTCACTGAAACCTCCGCTTCCTGGGTTCAACCGATTCTTCCGCCTCAGCCTCCCTAGTAGCTGGGACCACAGGCGCGTGCCACCACGCCCGGTTCATTTTTGTATTTTTAGTAGAGATGGGGTTTCATCATGTTGGCCAGGATGGTCTCGATCTCTTGACCTCGTGATCAGCCCACCTCGGCCTCCCAAAGTGCTGGGATTACAGGCGTGAGCCACCGCGCCCGGCCACGTTTTATTTTTTAATTGTCATTATAACCCCTAAATTTAAAATTTTGGCACATTTGGTATGAAGAGAGGAGAGAGGAAAAATTTTGTTTAGTGAATTTCAATAATAATAAAATCCAAACAAAATGATAAAATGTATGATAATAGGCAATTGCAATAACTGAGAGCCTTGATATTCCAAGCACTGTGCTAAGTGATTGCCATCAGCGAAATGTGCTGTGGCCACGCAGCTGACTGTGTGCACATCTTCCCAGCTCAAAATGGCCCAGGTGGGAGCATTTACACCACGGAAATCAGCAGATACTGACCTCCCCTTCACCCCAAGAGCTGATTGTTAAAGATTTACTGGCACACACCACAAAATGCATATTTCATTTAATGGGTATAAGTAAGCCTACAGCTCTTTTATTATAATAATCCTAATCCACAGGTGAAAAGACTGAGTCTCAAAAAGGCTAAATAATATCCTACATAAAGTAGCAGATTTGGAATCCAAACTAGGTAGTCCGATACCAAAAATTAACATTTAACCACCAAACACTACGATTTCCTACTGATCCAAAACAAGGAGGATGGCTAGAGAATACTTGGGTATTACTGAGGACAGATTCTGGGTTGTAGATTTCCATTTTACTTCTTATTCCCCCCTGATATGGTTTGGCTGTGTCCACACCCAAGTCTCATCTTGAATTGTAACGCCCACAATTCCCACGTGTCATGTGGGGAACCTGGTGGGAGGTGACTGAATTATGGGGATGGGTCTTTCCTGTGCTGTTTGTTCTCTTAATAGGGAATGAGTATCGCGAGATCTGATGGTTTTAGAAACAGCGTTTCCCTACACAAGCTCTCTGTCGCCTGCTGCCGCGGGCGTAGGACGAAAGTTACTCCTCCTTGCCTTCAACCTGGATTGTGAGCCCCCACCACCCCCAGCCACGTGGAACCGTAAGTCCAATTAAACCTCTTTCTTTTTTAAATTGCTCAGTTTCGGGTATATCTTTATCAATAGCATGAAAATGGACTAATACATCCCCAGCTTCAAAAAGATAAGCTCACGTTTGAAAGCATCTTGCTGCCGCGCACCCATCCCCCCGTGACTGCTGTTGGTAAAACAAAATTTCCAGCCGGGCGCGGTGGCTCCCACCTGTAATCCCAGCACTTTGGGAGGCCGAGGCGGGCGGATCACGAGGTCAAGAGATCGAGATCATCCTGGCCAACATAGTGAAACCCTGTCTCTACTAAAAATAACAAAAATTGGCCGCGTGGTGGGGCGTACCTGCAGTCCCAGCTATTCGAGATGGGGTGCGGAGGCTGCGGTGAGGCGAGATCCTGCCACTGCACTCCAGCCTGGTGACAGAGCAAGACTCCGTCTCAAAAAAAAAAAAAAAAAAAAAAAAAAAAAACCCTTTTTATGAATTAATCCTGTGTTCCAAGGGCATGAGTATCTCACCCAAAGTGACTAAATCAGTCAACATTCCATATAGCCCACGCAGTCCAATAAGCTCAGCTGTTTTCCATGATAAATGAGCTAAAAGCCTCAAGCAAATGATGGAGAAGAACGCTCAGCCTGTTTCAGCAACGAAATGTCATGTAACTCCACTGTTACCTCTGGTATTGAACAGCCACAATTATTTTTTCTTCCTCACTTAAAAATAGTGGACTTGTTAAGGGGTTCCTTAATATGTGCCATTTATGTCAGTATCAGGGGGATTTCCTGTGCATAACTATTTTACTCTGCTCTTACTCTAGATGACTTACATAATTGGTTCATGTTACTCTACTTTTATTACTTTTAAGCTCTGCTCTCTACTTTCACAGATGTAGAGAAAGATTAGAATGCAAGCCAACGGTGCATATAGCAACTAATAAAATGGAGCTATTTCAGTTGATTACTCACAGTGCAAAAACAAGTATATTTGGTATGTTAACTATAGGCATCATGAGAAAAGTACCCAGTATGGATGGGCACGGTGGCTCATGCCTGTAATCCCAGTACTTTGGGAGGCCGAAGTGGGTGGATCACAAGTTCAGGAGTTCAAGACCAGCCTGGCCAAGATGGTGAAACCCTGTCTCTACTGAAAATACAAAAATTAGCTGGGCATGGTGGTGGGCACCTGTAATCCCAGCTACTCCAGAAGCTAAGGCAGAGAATTGCTTGAACCTAGGAGGCGAAGTTTGCAGTGATCCGAGATCACACCACTGCACTCTAGCCTGGGCAATAGAGTGAGACTCCATTTCAAAAAAAAAAAAAAAAGTACCCAGTATTTACGGGGGCTTAGGATCTGTCAATTATATGAGATGAGGAGGTGGTCTTGTTGCTGCTTGAAAGACTAGGACATTGTAAACAAGTTTATTAATTACATTATTAAATGAGAATTCCCTTTGAAATAATTCCCAGAAAACCTATAATCAAAATTATTTTACATTTTGAAAACATTTTACAGTTTTCAAAACGTTATGAATACATACAATCCTGGGGATACAATCCTCAGAGAGGTGATGTAGCTATTAATATTTAAAGTCATGCAGCTCTTCCATGATAGAAAAGCTGAGGCTTTCTGACCTGAAGTATATTTTATTTTCTAATCTACCAGTACCACATTGTGTCTCTGGATACAGGTGTACTATTTAAGGTACGTAAAATAGACGTTGAAACTCCAGTGATCTTTAGAAAGCAGACATGCTTGTCGTTGATGCTTTTCTTATTAACTCTCCATTCAACATTGACTTCAGAAAGTTGTCAGAGGACAGCTTTACAGTGAAACAACCCAGATGCATAATTTAGGATGGAACCTGGAGATCATTAATGCAATTCTTACCTAATATCTCTTACATTGTATCTGAAAAATTATCACCAGTCTCTTACTAAATATATCTGGAGTTGGATTGTTTTGCTATATATTTGGAAAATTGTGAGTCTAAGAATTTTTTTTCTTAATGCAAGTTAAAAGTTGATCCTCTTCTACCTTGATTTAGAACTTCCATGTACTGTACACAAAAGTCTACCTATGGGATATCAGAAAGAATGATAAATTAGGTGATTTCAATAGTCCAATTCAAAAATTTTACCTGAAAAATCTTCAGATATTAAAATTCTATCGTTTAATCCCTGCTACACACTTTAAAAAATATATACCAAATACTTTTTTCCTAAATAGTCCAAAGCATGACTGTATCAGATGGACGCAGGTTTCTCACTAAACTGGAAAGTTTTAGTTTGTCACCTCATTAGTCAATAATGTAAAGAACCTTAAAATTCTTCAAGATACGCTAAATCACAACTTTATTCAGCATGTCTATTCTTAGTGGGAAAATCATAGTGAAAGGTGGTTTAAATTCTATGTTCGCCTTGTTTAACGACCATGGTGATTTATTTAATGAAGAGAGAATGGAACATTGGCCCAACAAGTGGAATAAGTTTGATGAGAGATAATACGAACTAGGATCTGCAGGAAACAAAATTAGGCAGAATCAGTCAATAAAGAAAGCATTGTACTTTAAACAGGGAAAGGTTTCCAGGCTAGAAGAAACAAAATTGTGAATTTAACAAATGCGGGGAAAATCTGCACAGGTGATAGAGATACTGTAGTAAAACAGACAACATAGGAGGAAAATGCCGCAAAACTCCTGAATTTGGGGCACCAAAAGAGTGGTACAAACCAAATATATGTGGGTTCTCATTCCTAATCAGCTGAACTGTTTTTCCCCAATGACCCGTAGGGCCCCTACCTCTGAAAACAATTGCACAATGATAAAAGCCTTGTATATGTATAGTAAATAGAGGCCAGCAGAGCCTCAAGTTTGATAGAGCAAAATCCCAGTTTGTTCACTTGGAGACATGTGTGGGGAAAGTTTAGGAAAGGTTTCTCAGGAAGAAAAAGAAATAACGAGGTAGGTTTTGGTTTGTGATGAGTCGCACTGAGCCATGTGTTAAGGGAACTTCCTGGGCACTGAAGACCTATTGAATTTCCTGCAAATGTTGCTTATGGTCAATACAGATTAAAAAAAAAATGTGATCTACATTGCCTTTTATGTTGTCTGATAACATTGTGGCATGGAGAAAATCCCAGACGGAGCAACTGTTTAAATTTGAAAGTCTGTAGAGGGGATGGCTAAGAAGGGCAATTTCTTTTATTACAACTCAAGTCTAAGAACACTTGGGTTTGTAAGATGTAGTATTTGATAGCACACCAGGGTGATACAGTCAGCAATAATTTGCTGCACATTTTAAGATAACAAATATAACTGGAATATTTATAACAGAAGGAAATGATCAACGTTTGAGGTGATAGATACCCCATTTAATATGAGGTGATTATTGTGTATTGTATGCCTGTATCAAAATATCTCACCCCATAAACATGTACACACCTAAGTACCCATAAAAATTAAGAATAAATAAATAATAAAGAACATTTGGGTTTGGAATTGCTTTCTGAAAAGAAGTGCCTGAATATTTACTGCAGCATGACTATGTTAGGGTAATCCAACAGGGATATTGGAGCAGTATAGAAAAGGGAAAATAAAGCAAAAAATAAAAATTACTTAACTCCTCTCTCCAAAGACAAAAACTGGTAACATTTTGCTGTAAGCCCTTCCAGTTCTTTCATATCTGTGTTGTTTATTCATCCACATTTTATAAAATTAGGGGTATATTGGACCTACTGTTTGTGACCTGCTTTCTCACTTGATACATCATGAACATTTTTCATGTCATTCAATATTCTTTTAAAATTTGATTTTCCATGGCTTCATTATTTCTGCATTGTATTTAGTCAATGTCCTGAATTTTATGTGGTTTTCTGTGACTCATGTTACCCTTGTTCATAAATATTGTGTGCATCTGTGACTATTTTTTATAATCCCTTTATGAAGAAATACTGGATAAAAGAAGGTGAACGTTTTTAGCTTTCAGTACTTACTGTCAAATGGATATTTCTATTACCTATTGCCAAACTTGGTATTAGCAATTTTAAGAACAGAAATTTAATGGGTCAAAAACAGCATTTGATACAGTTTTTCCCTCCTGATTACTAGTGAGAATGACTATTTGGATACTTTCTAAGTTGCTCCTTCATACTCCGCAATACAATTGTAATTTGTCACTGGCCTGGAACTCCCGGCTGTCACTGACTTCCACATTCCTCTAGTCAGTGGAGATGCTGGTGGCTAAAACAACCACAGCTGTGAGAGTGGCTTGCTACATAATCCGGACAAATGAATTCTTCCCTGTACCCTATATTTTTCATCCCAACAAGAATAATCTAAATTCTACAGTCCTTATAATCTTACATTTTTAAAAAAGGTAATGCTAGTCTAATCTATGCTCTGCATTTACAAAATGTTTAAATTTTCTTCAATGTTAATTTTAGATTTAGGGGGTATATTGTGTAACACTAAGGTTTAGGGTATAAACCATTCCATAACCCAGATATTGCCCACAGTAGCCAATAGTTTCTCAACATTTACTCTCCTCCCTGCCTCCCCAACACCCAATGGTCCTCGGTTTCTACTGTTGCCATATTGATGTCCATGAGAACCTGAAATGCGGCGTCCACTTACTAGTGAAAATACGTGGTATTTGGTTTTCTGCTCCTAATTTAATCTTAGGATAATGGTCTCCAGATGTATCGATATTGCTGCAGAGGACATGATTTTATTTATTTTTATGGCTGTATAATATTCCAGGTTTCATATGTGTTACATTTTTCTTTATCCAGTCCAGTGTTGGTGGGCACCTAGATTGATTCTATATCTTTCCTATTGTGAATAATGCTATGATAAACATGCAAGGGCATGTATCTTTTGGGTATACTGATTGACTTTATTTTGAATATATAACCAGTAATAAAACCGCTGGGTGAAAAGGTAGCTCTGTTTAACATTCTTTGAGAAATCTCTAAACTGCTTTCCACAGTGCCTGAATTTACATTCCCACCAACAGTATATAAGTGTTCCTTTTTCTCCCCAGCCTTACCAGAATCTGTGTTTTTTAAAACTTTTTAATAATAGCCATTCTGACTAATGTGAGATGGTATCTCATTGTGGTTTCAATTTGCTTTTCTCTGATGATTAATGATGTGGAGAGTACTTTTATCACATTTGTTGGCTGCATATATGTCTTCTTTTGAGAAGTGTCTGGTCATGTCTTTTACCCGTTTTGTAATACGGTTATTTGTTTTTGCTTGTTCAATTGTTTAAGGTC
>NW_016107574.1:1921653-1938885 GCF_001604975.1 Cebus imitator | reverse complement strand
TTTTTCTTTTGAGACAGTTTTGCTCTTGTTGCTCAGGCTGGAGTACAATAATGTGATCTTGGCTCACTGCAACCTCTGCCTCCTGGGTTCAAGCTATTCTCCTGCCTCAGCCTCCTGAGTAGCTGAGATTATAGGCACCTGCCCCAAGGCCCAGCTAATTTTTGTGTTTTTAGTAGAGACGGGGTTTCACCATGTTGGTCAGGCTAGTCTCAAACTTCTGACCTCGGGTGATCTGCCCTCCTCGGCCTCCCAAAGTGCTAGGATTATAGGTATGAGCCACCATGCCTGGCCTGCACTAAGGATTTTATATGCATTATCTTCACATAACACACACAAATGTCCCATGATCTCTGTAGATCATCATTTTTTAGATGAAGAAAGTGAGGCTAAAAGAATTTTTTTATAATCTACCCAAATTCATGTAGTTAGTAAATAACACAGTTGGACCTCCAACTCAGTTGTATGACACCAACCAATACTTGTTCTGAGCATTTTGGTAGTAAAGCCTGATTTAAAAGCAGTGCACCATAACTGCTCAAATGCTGTGCGTATATTATGTGTTTAAGTTCCTTCTGGCACCCAGGATCTGCTGAGGCCATCTTTTTCTACTGTCAAATTCATGTGAAATCATGAGATGTGTGTAAAATTTGACACTAGACTCAACGAAATACAGGTAACAGACCTTATTAATTTCTGAAAAACAAGGAAATTTCCTGTGAAAGGCACTATAATGTCAAATATGATAGACTTGGCATCACTTGAAAGTTTGAAACTGTGGAGTGCCTTAAAGATAATTTTCAAACTTCTCACTTATGAATGTGCAAACTGAGATGGCAATGAAGAATTTAATAGAGACAAAACCTAGAATTCAAATCTAGGTGTCTTGATTCCCAGTCTAGCACTTTTCCTGTGAAAACATTTTGCAACTTGTGACAAATGATAAATATTCTTGGATTTAGGAGATAAATACAAAAGAGCAAGGAGATGTATCATGAAGACATTTCACTTAGAGATTATAACAGCATAAAATTGAAAACAACCTAAATTTCAATCAATAGGATATTTGATAAACAAGAGTACATAAAAAGCATGAATCCTACCCAGCCATTCAAAATGATGATATAGAGCTCTGTGTATCATCCTAGATAGATGAACATGATGTATTATTGTTTAGAAGGAAGAAAACATGTTACAGAACAGAATGTATAACATGGCTTGCTGTATATGAAATTTCACATTTACATTCATAGATAATGCAGTTTTGTCTAGATGAGATTAAGATTTTTTTTCTGTTCCCTTAATGTTTTTAAAATTGTTTTTAATAAGAATGTTGTTAAAAAAAAATGCTTTGAAACAAGAAAGCAGTTCGATTCTCTCTGTGACTTTTCCTTTTTTTTTTTTTTTTTTTTTTTTTTGAGACAGAGCTTCACTTTTGTTGCCTCAGCTGGAGTGCAATGGCAGCATCTTGGCTCACTGCACCCTCAATCTCCCAATTTGAAGCGATTCTCCTACCTCATCCTCCCGAGTAGCTGGGATTACAGGTGCCCACCACCACACCCAGCTAACTTTTTATTTTTATTTTTAGTAGAGACAGGGTTTCACCACGTTGGCCTGGCTGGTCTCAAAGTTCTTTCTTTGAGACCTCGGGTGATCTGCCCGCCTTGGCATCCCAAAGTGCTGGGACTACAGGCATGAGCTACATGCACCTGGCCTCTCTGTTCCTTTTAAACTAAACCAGTGTGTCTCAAACTTTAATCAGCTGGAGAATCTTGTTAAAAGGTGTACTTTGATTCACTAGGTCTGGGGTGGAGCCAGAAATCCTACAGTTTCAACAAAATCCCAGATGATGCCATTGCTGCTGAATGGAGAACAGTGCATTGCAAGGATCTGGTTTTGTTAATTACTCCACCAGGCCTTTTCCTCACTCCATGTGCAGTTTCTGGCAGTCTTGGCCCGAAATTGTTTTCCCTTGCTTATTAGTGCTATAGTAATTTCTAGGTGAATAGGACCCTAGAGTTTTCTTATTTTTCTTGCAGTTAATAAACATAAACACTGGGGGACACTATTTTGAATTTCCAAACACCCATTATACAACTGGAAGTATTACTCGGCAATTGCTTCTCCCCCCAGATAGTTTTTATCTTGATACTCTTGACTGAGGATATAATAACAGCATTGATTGTTTAAATGGATGAGCAATCAGGGAGCAATTATGATTAAAAAAAAAAAAACAGTAATTGATAGGCTGCTCAGCAAGAGAAATGATATTGTCATATGGATGTTAATTTTCAACACATTTCTTTAAAGTATTTTCAGGAAGAAAATCAAAATAAAGCATTTTAAGAATGACTGGGCATGGGAATACCCTAACATTTCTTTTATGAAAGCAAAATGTTAAAACATTGAACTGGGGAAAAAGTTGTGTGAAATAAAACATCTTAGAAATTATAATGTAATCAGCAAGAATAGAATAAAATGGCAACTACTGTAAATATTCAGCACTTACAGAGTGTTTACTATGTACTGAGCTAGTCAAGTTGATTTACATGAATTATCTTGTTTGATGTCTTATTTAATGCTTATAGAAATTTAATAACTTGTCCAAAGAAACACATCTAGTGGGTAGTTGTATTTTGATTTACGTTCACTAACTCAAAACTCAAGATCATAACCGCAATACTGTACCTTGAGAGTCATCCAACAGAGTTCCTGCCTAATGTGTTCTACGTCCTGCCTAACTTTGTTCTAGGTAATAAGTAAAATTTAATGAATGAAGACAAAAACCTTCCCTCACTGGGTACATGGCTCATGCCTGTAATCCCAACACTTTAGGAGGCCAAGGCGGGCAGATCACAAGGTCAAGAGATCGAGACCATCCTGGCCAACATGGTGAAACCCCAACTCTACTAAAAGTACAAAATTAGGCAGGCGTGGTGGCATGCACCTGTAATCCCAGCTACTCATGAGGCTGAGGCAAGAAAATCACTTGAACCTGGGAGGCAGATGTTGCAGTGAGCTGAGATCGTGCCACTGCACTCCAGCCTGGAGACAGAGTGAGACTCCATCTCAAAAAACAAAAATAAAAACAAAACAAAAACTCTTCCCTTCAGAGAGTTTACCTTCTAGGGAAGATAAAGAGATACTACATTTATATTGGACCTTACTCCCTTAGTTGTGGAGTACTGAATGAGAAATAGAGAGGGACTTCCCTCTTTGGGCCTCAATTCCTTGAACTATAGAATGAAGATTCTGTACTCTAAGTTCACTTTAGTTTCCCAAACCTGTATGTCCATGAAAGTTCAAACCACTTTATGTATCTCTGTAGTTCCTGCTTCCAATTCAAACTACTAATAAGCCACTTCATGGAGGCCTCCTGATTTCATGTCTTCAATTGTAATTTATTTTTCACTAATTATTGTTACTTATATCATTATCAAAGCTGTGTTTGTGAAATTATGACAGTAAGAGAAATCTGACATAGTGGATTCCATCTTGCTTCTGACTTCTGTGCTGTCCTTGGTCATTCCTGCACATAGACCAAGCTAACTTTGGGAGGAATTTAGTTTATACTTTAAATCAAAAATGTCAATAGCCCTTCCTAAAACAAAACCACCTTCATAAAACTAATGAAAGGCCACAAGGCTAGGATTATGAGAGGGAGGTTAATTATGGTAAGACAAACATAATTTCTATAATCCCTTACTACTCAGGAGCGTTAGGCCAGAGGTCATAAGATAGGCCTACTTTCTATAATCTCTTACTACTCAGGGATCATGTGGTAGAGGTCACAAGATCTGTGACTGTATTAGTTTGTTCTCACACTGCTGCAAAGAAATACCTGAGACTGGGTAATTTATAAAGAAAAGAAGTTTAATTGGTTCATGGTTCCTCAGAGTATACAGGAAGCACAGCAGCTTCTGCTTCTCGGGAGGCCTCAGGAAGCTTACAATTGTGGTGGAAGGCAAAGGAGGAGCAGGCACTTCACATGGCCAGAGCAGGAGGAAGGGTGGTGGGGGAGAGATATTGCACACTTTTAAATGACTAGATCTTGTCAGAACTTGTCACTACCATGACAATAGTACCAAGGGGGATGGTGCTAAACCATTCATGAGAGACCACTCCCATGATCCAGTCATCTCCCATCAGATCCCTACCATAAGCATTGAGATTACATTTCAACATGAGATTTGGGCAGGGACACAAATACAAACCATATCGGTGACTTTTCCAATTGCTCCTATAGATAGCATCACCCTTGTAGAACCTAAGATTGTTTTTTGAAATAGCCTTAAGCCTGAACCCACCCAGACTTGTGACTCATGACTCCTGTAGCCCCACCCAGAGGCAGACTCGGGGCACAGGGACTGTTTTCTACACACTTCTGATTTTATCCACAACCAATCGGCACCACCCATTCTTGAGCCCCCTTTCCACCAAATTGTCAATAGAAACTCTTAACCTCCAGGGCTCCAGGGAGACTGATTTGAGTGGTAACTCCAGTTCTCCTGCATAGGCCAGCTTCGTGTCAATTGAACTGTTTCTCTACTACAGTGCCATCTTTGCAGTGGATTGATTTTGTGTGTGCAGTGAGCAGAAAGAGCCCATTAGGCCATTAAATGATCATCTTTACCAATGGCCACAAATGCAAGGTCAGGCTGCTATGGAATGACTTGGAGGCTTTCTGCAGCAGTGTTTCTGCCAACATCACTTTCCCCAAGCCTTCTCCTTCTACCTGAGTTGGACTGCTGGTGGCCTGCTATCTTGTTTTCAGGTTCTCTTATGCTGTCACAGTTGAGACCAATGAGATCAGTTGAGACAATGAGTCAGGATTCAATGCATGAGAATCAAATGTCATCAGAAATTATTGAGAGCTTTTCAGTAATTGCCATGAAATAAAGCAATTTACCAATCTGAGTCAAAAGGCTTTTATGAATTCTTAATGTTCTCTTCTCCAGGAGTTTCACACCTAAAGATTTCCTTCTCCTTATGGAAAAAATGGCAATACTAGAACTGACATAAAAGAAATGTGGAGGCCAGGTATGGTGGTGGTTCATGCCTGTAATTCTAGCACTTTGGGAGGCCAAGGCAGGTGAATCACCTGAGGTCAGGAGTTTGAGACCAGTCTGGCCAACATGGTGAAACTTCATCTCTGCTAAAAATACAAATATTAGCTTGGCATGGTGGTGGGCACCTATAATCCTAGCTATTCCAGAGGCTGAGGCAGGAGAATCACTTGAACCAGTGGGGTGAAGGTGGCAGTGAGCCAAGATGGTGCCACTTGACTCTAGCCTGGGCAAAAGAGCAAAAATCCATCTCAAAAAAAAAAAAAAACAAAGAAATGTGGGAGTATATTTTCTCTATAACATTTTGGAAAATAGCTGTCAGCAGGCAATTCAAGTCTCCCTTGATTTGCCAGTGTTCCTTTCAGTCATACATTTATTATCTCAATACTAATGTATCTGGTTGCATATTCCATGCTGGGCCCTAAGAATTTGGAAATGTGACTAATGGGCCATGCCTTCAAAGAACTGGCATGGTTTTTAAACATGAAGAATTCTAGAAATGGAGTGACTATTGTTGATTGAATCATTCCCCCAGTTGATACGATGAAGCCTAAATCCTCAGTAAGACTATATTAGGATATAAGGCCTTTATAGAGGTAATTAGGGTAAAATGAGGTAATAAGGATAAGGCTGTATTCCAACAAAACTGTAGCCTTTTAAGAAGAGGAAGGAACACCAGAACTTTCTCTCTCTGCACACATGCACACTGAGAAAAGGTCATCTGAGAGCGTAGCAAGAAGGCAGCTGTCTGCAAGCCAGGAAGAGAGCCCTCACCAGAAAGACTTAAACAAAAAGACTTGCTAGACCTTGGACTTACAGCCTCCAGAATTGGCAGAAAATACATTTCTGTTGTTTAGTCACTAAGCCTGTGGTATTTTGTTATGGCAGCCTGAAATGACTAACACAATGGTATTGAACATTTTAGATAATTTTTGGCATGAAAAAATAATGACAGGAAATCGAAAGCTTTGGGAACTTATGTATAGGAAAGAAATGAGATGTCATCATGAACTATGTGTATTTGTAACCAACAAATTTTGAAGTATATAAGGTAACTGGCTTTGCAGAAAATGGGGATAAAGACTTTTATAGGTGGGGTGATAATGGGAGCAGGGGGCTTTTGATTTGGAAGAATTTACCAGACCCTTAAATTTCAGAATATATAACAGGTAGAAAAGAGAATGTTACATGTGTTGTCACCTATGTGTAATAAAAGTAATTTGAGTTATTTGCTATGGAATTACTTTCCTATTCAAATAGAGACATAGTCTATATCAATGTCAAATTTTATTTAATTTTACACATACTGTCATTCCTTTTGAACAGTCTCCCTCAGTTTCATGTATGTAACTATCAGAGGCAAAAGAAGTTCTTGTCTTGCCAAGGAGGATTCCAAGAACTTAGAAATTGGTACCAAACCCTTCACAATTCCTTGGCAATAAAATAAGATCTAAGGTAATTAAAAGTCTCAGTTCACTCAGAATAAGCCCTGCTTATGCCTGCGGTCTGACATCCCCATCCAACTGGCACCCCACTTTTCTTTCCAAAAAGAACTCCTATTTGAATAACAAATTATGCAACCACATGAATTTAACCAGTAGAACTTATTTACACTCATTCAGTTCCAAAGAAAGTACTCCAACCTGTCTGTTGTATAATAAAGAATTTAGTTTGTCTTTGCCCCAGGCTTCTGGCATGGAGCTTCTAAAATCCTTGGAATATCCAAAGTGATAAAAGTATCATTGTTGCTCTTGAACCCCTTGGATCATATCTGACTTTATGCTAGTGAAATTAAATAACTCAGAATAGAGACTTGTCACCAAAACAATTAATCATACGATTTTAGGATTGGAGCCTTGAGCAGATTCAGCCTCCAGGGAGTCCTGGGTGCTGGAGATAAAGTTTAATCACATGATCAATATTCAATCAATCATGCCTATATAAAGGAAACCCTAATAAAAACTCTGGACACAGAAACTCAGTGGAGCTTTCTGACTGCCAAACACATTGATGTGCTGAGGATGACAGGTCCTGATTCCATGGGGAAAGAGCATGGAAATGCTACATTTGAGACACTCTCAGGCCTCACTCTATGTATGTCTTTATTTGGTTAGTTCTGATTTTTATCCTTTATAATAAAACTGTAATTATAAGTATAGCACTTTTTTGAGTTCTGTGTACTCTAGGAAATTATCAAAACCTGAGGGAGCTGTGGGAACTCCTGAATTTATAGCCAGTAGGTGAGAAGTATGGTTGGCCTGAGATTCTCTGAAGCATAGCTTTTAATGTGAGAACAGGCTTGTGGAGGACTGAATCTTTAACCTGTGGAGTCTGTAATAACTCAAGGGGATTAGCACCAGAATTGAGTTGCATTCCACCAGTTCTTATGGGGATACCATAACAGGAAGAGCTTTGATCAACAAAGAAAATAACACTTTTATTTCTGCTCACTCTAGCCAGAATAAACATTTTTATATATTCTAAAGTTTATTAATATAGTTTTTGCCTTTTTCTTTGCTTTAAAATGAGGGTTAGAAGGATTGACACAAATGAAATGAACAAAGTTCAATTGCATGTTTAAATAGATTATTCTTTTTGTGCCAGAAGTAGAATATATTTAACAAGCCATGGATAAAAGTCATGTGGCCACAAACAGGAAAATGGTTGAAAACAACAGACTGGGCCACTGCTCTTCATTGGTGTCCATACCTCCCTAGCGTGGAAATCTTAACTTTTCCCCCCCACCACAGCTAGATAGCTAGATACTAATCCCACAAGAGAGCAGTGATGACAAAACATGGCTTCTTTTTTTTTTTTTTGAGATGGAGTCTTGCTCTGTCACCCCAGCTGTCATGCAATGGTGTGATCTCAGCTCACTGCAACCTCCACCTCCTGGGTTTGAGTGATTCTTCCGCCTCAGCCTCCCAAGTTGCTGGGATTACAGGCATCTGCCACCATGCCCAGCTAATTTTTTGTATTTTTAGTAGAGACGAGGTTTCACCATGTTGCTCAAGCTGGTCTCGAACTCCTGACCTCAGGTGATCCACCTGCCTCAGCCTCCCAAAGTGCTGGGTTACGAATGTAAGACACCACACTCAGCCAAAACATGGCTTCTTAAGAAGAGAGAGATTTGGGAGACCGAGGCAGGAGAAATACTTGAGCCCAGGAGGTCAAGTTTGCAGTGAGCTATGATCATGCCATTCCACTCCAGCCTGGGCAACAGAGTGAGACTCTGTTTAAAAAAAAGAAAAAAAAAATACACTTTAAGATTTTGCAGAACTAGGTGAACTCCTGGCTATAGAAATAATTAGGTATAATTAGGTATATGTTCATGGCCTTGTTACTTAATAGTCTGAGCCTCAATTTTCTCATCTGTAAAATGAGTAATGCCTTTTTACTAGGTGGTCATGAGGATTGAATAAGAATGAATAAAAGACAACAAAATGTGCCAGAAACTTAACAAGTGATTAATAAATAGTAAATTTAGAGCGACTCTTCAGCTTGAAGCTGCAGCTTTTTGTCATCTCTCATTCTCTTTTGTCTTCATCCTGTTTTTACCCAAAACTGACTTTCCATAGAAAGGTTTAAAATTTATCTATTGTTTATAACCTCAAAGCATTTATAGAACCTTGAAAACCGCAGGCATTTACATTGAACTCCAGGACAGCCTCACTACTTTGTTGTTCATCTGATGTTTTTTCTTCCTTGACAATTCATTAGAGTTGGGTTGGTTGGGCAGTATTTTCAGTGTGTGTGTGTGTATGTGTGTGTGTGTGTATGTGTGTATCCCCAAGCAATTGGTATTAAAACACTTTCTTTTTGCAGACAATCAGAACACTATTTCTACATTTTACCATTTTACTATTTTGCGTGTTCCTTGGTTTCTCATTCTAAAAAATGCTATAGGCCATCTCTTTTGTTTGGATTTTATGCAAGTAAATATCTGTGATTCTCTCTCTAATCACAGCAGCACCAAACCGAGTTTTCTCATGCCGAGGCACCGGAGAATTGCAGTCATATGCCCCGCCACTGAAGTCTGAGAGACTTACTCAGACAGAGGTTCTTTTGCCTTTTTTTTTTTTTTTTTCTGTGTGGTCTTTCTTAACCCCAGTGAGTCTGGGTCTTCAGCTGTAAAACTGAGATCATTACAGTTCTGGGCTCATTTGAGGAGGAGAGGAAATATTGATTATATAGAAATTTTTTTGGAATATCATAATCGCTTAGTGTGCTTAGCTAACGGGATAAATATTTTTGATGGGTTACTCTGTTCCCAGATATTATACCAGCATTTTCCATGCAATTCCTTATTTAACCTTCCTAATATCATAGTACATGTTATTACTGCCATTGCACAGATAAGGGAAGTGAAGATTCAGAGAAATTAGATGATGAATAGCAAAAAAACAGAAGAAAATAGCAGAACTTGGATTAAATCCTATGTCCACCTCTTTCCTAAAAATGGAACCCTCCACCGTATGTCATACTAGACCCAAGCTTAAATAAATAAATCTGCTTCATATTTAACATCAATTCTGTGTGTATGCTCAATGAAAACATCAATGTAGGTTGGATATTTGAATTAGGAAAAAAAGAACAAGCATCACTAATGATCAGAGAAATGCAAATTAAAACTATAATGAGATAAGTTGAAATGGCTTGTATTCAAAAGACAGGCAATAAAAATGCTGGTGAGGATGTGGAGAAAGGGGAACCCTCATACAGTGTTAGTGGAGATGTGAATTAGCACAGCCACTATGTAACAGTATGGAGATGCCTCAAAAAACTATAAATAGAACTAGTATATGATCCAGCAATCCAACTGCTAGGTATATATCCAAAAGAAAGAAAATCAGTATATCAAAGAGCTATCTGTACCCCGGGTTTATTGCAGCATTATTACAGTAGCCAATAGATGGAATCAAACTAAATATCTAGCAATAGATGAATGGATAAAGAAAATGTGATACATATATATATAATTAAATATAATTCAGCTGTAAAAAAGAATTTAATCTTATCATTTACAACAACATGGATGGAACTGCAAAACATTATGTTAACTATAATAAGCCAGGCACAGAAAGACAAATACCATATATTCCCACTTATATGTGGGAGCCAAAATGTGTTAAACCCATAGAAGTAGAGAGAATTGTGACTAATAGAAGGCAGGAAGGGCAATGGGGAGGGAAAGTCAAGGAAAGGCTGGTTAACGAATCCAAAAATGGATTCTTAATGTCTGTGATTCTCTCTATAACCGCAGTAGCACCAAACCGAGTTTCTGAATGCTTTGTTTCCTGACTTCAGAAAACTTACGGTGAGATAGGAGGAATAAGCTCTGGTCCTCTGCAGCACTGTAAGTTGACTATAGTTATTAATAATTTATTGTTTATTTTTAAAAGTCTAGAAAAGATTTTTAATGTTTCCAACACAAATAATATCTGTGATGACAAATATGCTAATTAGCCTTATTTGATCATATATTGTATATATGTATCAAAATATCACTTTGTACCCTATACATATGTACAATTACTTCATGTCAATTAAAACTTTTAAAAACGCCAGTCATGAATGCACAAATGGAGAATTCCAGTGCCAACAGCAATGGAACAAGCCTGCTATAGCCTAGCTAGTATATTAATTGCAATGAAGGACTCGGAAAATACAAAAAGCAACTACCTAAGAACTCTGAGAAAACAAACAGATTGGAAAAAGGAGACAAACCGTGGAGAATGGCCTGCATGGGATGAGTTTCTTGCTGTATTCTTTTATTTCTTTCCTCTGGGTTGACTCAAGGACAATCCCAGTGTGTAACTGTGTAGTGAGCAGGCACAAAAAAATACCTAAGACCCTGTCTTTCTGGCCAGAAGACAACAAAAAGGAGTCCTTGTGAGTCTGAAGGTATAAGGGAATTCTTTTTATTTTGTTTGTTTTTCTTACTCCCAACCCTGATTCAAAGGCAGCCCTAACCATAGTGGTAGAGGTGGCAACAAAACAGTCATCTAAAACCAAGATAAAACCTGCCTCTCAGGTCCAGAGGAATTTGAGAGGGGCCCCTGTGGTCCAACAAGTGTAAAGAAATTGCATTATTTTTCTTGCACTACTTCATCCCAAGAATGGTGCCAGCCATGTGGAACTGTACAGAAATAAATGTAGATAAAACTCCAAAAGGAATCCAGTCTTTCTTGACTGATGAGTAGGAAATGGAACGAGAGTATGAGAGGGATTCCAGAGGAGAGACCTTGGGAAGTGCCTCTCCCCTCATTCTGTTATGAATTAGTATAAGTCAAGGCTCATCACCAAGTTGCATATGATGGGACAGACCACAAGCAGGATGGCAAAGGCTTTGAAAACTGAACCTGTATTGGAATCCTCACATGAAGAAAAACTAAACAAAATAATTCATGAATTGAAAATTGCTGGGTTGAGTTCCTTTTTTTTTTTTTTTTTTTTTTTAAGCATCATTCTCCAGAGTACTTTAACAGGACCAAGAGTCTTACAATCTAATATTCAAAATATTCAGAATATAATTCAAAGGTATTTAAAATGAAAAGAACATCAAAAAGTACCCAAGTCTCAAGAGAGGAGACAATTACAGATGCCAACACAAGATATTACAGCTGTTGAAATTACCAAAGGTTTTAAAGTGGCCATTATAGTCAGCTCTAGGAATAAAGGTAAAATGCTTAAAATTGATGAAAGCACATATACATTCTCTGCAGATAAATAGAAACTATAATCAAATTTGAATTTCAGACCTGAAAACTATAATATCTGACATAAAAAATTCACTGGGTGGCCTCAAATTGACTAATGTAGATGACAGAGAAATTAGTTATTAAACTTTTAAGATAAAACAATAGAAATTACCCAATCTTAAAAACAGAGGGGGAAAAAAGATTTTAAAAAAATTAGCAGAGCCTTAAGAAACTGTGGAACAATATTAAAAAAACCTCATGGTCTTGTCATTTGAGTCCCACAAAGAAAGAAGATAAACACTGTTAAAGAAAAAAATCAGAGAAATAACAGGCAAAAACTAAAATTTATGAGTGTAAGGCGTTAAGACCTTTTTGCAACCCTCAATGTAACAGAGACAAAAGAGAATGTATTTTTCATTGACTGATATAAACTGACAATTTTCTTGATAAACTCAAAGCTGCGATGTCCTTTTCCTGGGCTTACTTAACCCCAGACCATCTTTTAAGGACTGAGAATGATTAATCTCTTGAATACATATTTCTAGACTTTTAGAACATCTTTTCAAAAACTGAACATTGCTTAATGGGATATCTCCTCGCTCTCATAGCATATTTCCCATTTGTCATTCCTATTCCTCATCTTTATCTACTGCCTTTAATTAATAAAAATCTTGGCTAAATGCTAGAAATCTAAAGTCACCATATTTTTGGACAGTCACTCACTGTAGCAGAAATAAAGCTTCCCCTTTTCTCATGTATTTATGGAGATCTTACCGTGCTTCCCAAACACCAGTCTATAAGATGGAACTAAAAATACTTATTAGATTTTCTGCTGGTTCTCATTACATTCAAAACCTCAGAGAATTTTCTACATGAAACTGCATCTAATATCCCAGGCCCTTGTCATCTCTTATCTGGATGACTATCACAGTGTCCTGTTCTCCCCCATGTCCAATCGTGTTTTTTTTAAAAAATCCATCCAACACAGCTACCAGAGTGGTATATTAAAATGAAAACATGACTGAGTCACTCAACAATTAAAAGTCTTTCCATATGGTTTCCTGAAACAAGTTATTTGTCTGATGTAATATTTTGCAAAATACTCGCATCCAGAATGTGGCTCACCCTCTCATCATCTTTTTGAGACCAAAAGTTTTTTATCTTGATAAAATCTAATTTTTTGTTTCTTCCTTTGTGAATGCCTTTTGTGTTCTGAAAAATCTTTTTCTATCCTAAAGTCATAGAAAATATTCGACTAGCATTCCAGAAGTCTTAGGATTTTTGCACTAGCATTTAAGTCAATCATTCATCTCAAATTAAATTTTGTGTATTGAGTGAGACTTCCAATATCGCACACTATGAAAGCATGCATCTTTTAAATGTGAAAAATATAGGGTGTTGGTTTCCATAATTACTATAACACTTCCGCATCTTTTCTATCTGCTGAGAAAAATCATTCTGGAAAGCTCCTATTGATGGCATACAATCAATTGTACAAATGATATGCTTAGAATATTAAAATAGCTCTAATAGAATGATAGTGGATTTCCTTTTCAAAACATATGACGGGAAACTACAATGGCAGCTTCTCATGATGCATATACAATAAAGTTTCCACTAATGTTACTCTAAAATTTAGCATTACCTGTAAATCTCATAGCAAAGCTGGAAAGGACTGAAATTGTGTTGCAAAGACCCTACGACAGTACTGTCAGTAAGGCATCCCTGTAAATATCACCAGCTCCTGTTAAATATTTTCTTCTCTCTTGTCTTGGTAGTAGGCCCCAAATCTATTATCTGTGCTTCATATAGCATAATTTGCTTTTCTAAATTCATGAGGAGGATTAAGATTTTGAGAAACTTATTCTTCATGAGGTGCCCATAGAGATCTCCATCCTCCACTTTATGTACTCCAACTCACTGATCTATACTGATCTATTCCTTCTTTCAACTCCTAGAAATCCTGCAGAGAGCTCTGGGCTTTAATAAATATACCTGGTCTCATCTTGTTCTCTTCACAGAGGGTTTAATTCCTTGAAAGTCGGAATCATATCTCTTGCTTCTCTGACAATCACCAATGAGCTTAGCCTAGTGTTAGACATGAAATGAATACCCAGTAAGTATTCCTATGTTAATCGTAATAACAGTTTTAGCTAACAGCTATTAATTTCTGATATATGCCGGACTTAATTCATCCTTAACAATTGAATTGTATTATTATTCCATTCCTACAGATGAGGAAACTCTTTTTTAATGAGTGTAAGTGCCTTGCCAAAAGTCACATAGCTAGTGACCATAATGAAAGAGCTATACTACATTTTAAGGCATTAGACAGAGGCTACCACCAACAGCCAGTAAACGCCATTTGTACATTTGTAAATCAGAATTCCTCTTTGTAGTTATCCTTAGAAATGTAATTACTGTATTAGGCTAGTATATTGAAATGTTTCAAATAACAGAACAACTCAGGCACGTTATAATTCACTATTCACTCGAATTACCATGAAATAAAGACTTCAGTCTAAACAAACAACTAGTGAGAGTTAGCGATGAAAGAACCTAGAGGTACTAAGTTCATTGTTCTTTCCAGCTTCATTATCCGTTAGCTTTATCCTAAGTTCTAGTTTTTAAGGATATTTATAAATCAGTGCATCACTTTTTCTTATGAATTTATTTAACAATGTCAAAATGGAAGACTAAGGTTTTCTGGTGCCAGCCTCAGTTCATTCTAGCAAGGCTTAGCCATCTCTAAGATAAGTGGGATCTTAAAATATCATAATCTGATATGGTCAGATGAACCATGTTGTGTAAATGTGGCATTCATGTAGTTGGGTTCTTAAGAAGTGAAAGTAATTGTTCCCTTATAGAAAGCTGCCTTGGATGAAAGGCAGTGGTTTCTTTTGTTGGAAACAGCAAGAGAAATTAAAAGAGAGAGCTGGTAATAAAAATGTTTTAATTAGAGCTAAACACTGTTTTTTTGTTTGTTTGTTTGTTTGTTTTTTCTTGACATGGAGCCTTGTACTGTTGGCCAGACTGGAGTGCAGTGGCCTGATCTTGGCTCACTGCAACCTCCATCTCCCGGTTCAAGCAGTTCTCCTGCCTCAGTCTCTCAAGTAGCTGGGATTACAGGCACTCGCCATGACACCCAGCTAATTTTTTGTATTGTTAGTAGAGACAGGAGTTTCACCATGTTAGCCAGAATGGTCTTGATCTCCTGACATCGTGATTTGCCTGCCTCGGCCTCCCAAAGTGCTGGGACTACAGGCATGAGCCACAGCACCCGGCCCTAAACTTTTTAATGCCTTTAATACGGATTTATTCGCTGTGAGCCTAATTTTTTTTAAGTCAAATGGGAAAGACTTCAGGAATAAAAAAGAAGGCTTGATATGTTAAAGAGCAAGAAGACTTGTGTTTCGTCAAGATAAAGTATTCTGCCCCCCTCTATCAAAAGAAAAATCAGACTTGAGGGTTGGTGGTATGGAGATAATTGTGTAATGGGGATATTTGCTGGAATGTTTACGTGATGAAGAGAGGAAATGACCAGGTAGTAGAGAAAGGCACACACGCTGGTTGGGCTGAATTCTGAGCACTATACATTGTGTGGGTGTTGGTGGGTGGAAGAAGCTCAGTGAGGGGCAGTCACAGAGCAAAAACTGGCACTTCTTAGGCACTCATCCAAGGTTTCTAGTGACCCTCAGGGAAAACTTGCTACAAGTGAGCACATGTGTCAGGGGGCTAGAGGGAGAAAGTACTGGTACTGGATGTCACTGTCTCCATTGCAGAGGTTGAAAGAATAAAGAGGTGGGGTGGGGGGTGGTGCAGAGAATCCAATATACTGGTTGACAATATCCGAAAAGAGATAGTGTTGATATTCTACTAGGAGGAAGGATAAAGCGTTTCTTAACCCAATAATTCATTGAGAATTTCTTACCTCCCTTATTTCTGCCTCCTCAGAGTATGGTCCCAACAAAATACCTTTTTCAGAGCAAGGAAAGACTTGCCTTGGACAAATGTTTACTTGTGGGTCCAGGTTGAAGAGACAATAGCTATCAGGGAAGCTCTTCTCATGACAATAAAAGAAGTGTATAAGGGGAGGCACAGTTGTGCAAGCAGGACTGAGGCTCCTGCTTGAGATACTCCTGCTAACTTCCAGCTGACCAAAGCAAGGACATGGCTAAGGCCAACATGGCGGAGTGGAAAACTGCATTCCACCTATAAAACAGTATGTATATAATTACACTGCTGAGCCCAGTAACATTTAGAAATGTAATATCTTTGACAATAAAAGCACAAAACTGTGGATAGGAACACGTGTAGAATAGGGAAATGTTCATTAGGTGGTGACACAAATTCACAGAAATAAATGACAAGCAGAAAAGGTAAATAAAGTTGATGGTGCAATGTCTATAAATATGTTTGTTCTATTTTCCTCTCTCATTTCCATTAAAAAATAAGGTAATTATAACAATCTGTTCTCAGGTTTTTATTATAACATATATAGACATAATATGTAAATAACGCCACAAAAAGAAAAGATAAAATGGAGCTATATAGGAACATAGTCTCACATTTCTCAGGAATTAAGTCAATATAAGCCTCACTTAGGTTTAAAAGGAGTGATGATGTACTAATAAATGTTACAATATGATCAAACTTTGAAAACTATGGTAACTGAAAGAGGATAATAACAAAATGTCACATATCGTATCAATTCATGAATAAGAAATACCCAAAATTGACTAAATCTGTAGAGCCAGAAGGTAGATTAATGGTCACCTAGAGCTGGCTTGGGGGAGAGGGTCACTTGGAGACTGGAGGAGAATAGAGGTGTTTCTGCTAGCTACAGGGCTCTTTTTGGGAAGACAAAAATATTCAAAAATTAAGTTGTTGTGATGAATATATCAAAATAAATGTGTATTGAAATGAACAAATTGTATGATATGAAAGTTATATCTCAATAAAACTAATGTTTTATTCTTTGGAGATATGGCTGATTCCATGGCTGGAGCAGGGAGGGTAATTTAAGCATGGAACATTTTGTTAGACCAGAAATCAAGTGAGTGCTAAAATATTAACGTTTTTCTGTCAAAGAAATGCAGAATTTGCTTGAAGATGTGCCGCTGCCCAAATTTGAAATAATTTAAGCAACACAAATAAAATTATAATGTATAAGAACAACTAGACTTAAATAATCCATGGGTTCAAAGTAATATTAAAAATGAATACTATATAAATATATATAATGCATAGAAAGAAAAGATAAATGAAAACTTTTTTTCCCATTTATTTTATTGCATTTTAGGTTTTGGGGTACATGCGAAGAACATGCAAGATTGTTGCATAGGAACACACGTGGCAGTGTGATTTGCTGCCTTCCTCTCCATCACCTACATCTGGCATCTTTCCCCTTGCTATCTCCCCCCAGCTCCCCACCCCCCACCGTCCCTCCCCTATTTCCCCCCAACTGA
>NW_016107574.1:1918115-1919865 GCF_001604975.1 Cebus imitator | reverse complement strand
TGTCGTCTGCAAATAGAGACAATTTGACTTCCTCCTTTCCTATTTGAATACCCTTTATTTCTTTTTCTTGCCTGATTGCTCTGGCTAGAAATTTTAGTACTATATTGAATAGGAGTGGCGAGAGAGGGCATCCTTGTCTAGTGCCACATTTCAAGGGGAATGCTTCCAGTTTTTGCCCATTCAGTATGATATTGGCTGTGGGTTTGTCGTAAATAGCTTTTATTATTTTGAGATACGTTCCTTCAATACCTAACTTATTGAGGGTTTTTAGCATAAAGGACTGTTGAATTTTGTCAAAGGCCTTCTCTGCATCAGTTGAGATAATCATGTGGTTTTTGTCTTTGGTTCTGTTTATGTGGTGTATTACGTTTATAGATTTGCGCATGTTGAACCAGCCTTGCATCCCCGGGATGAAGCCTACTTGACATTGGTGGATAAGCTTTTTGATGTGCTGTTACAATCAGCTTGTCAGTATTTTATTGAAGATTTTTGCATCTATGTTCATCATGGATATTGGTCTGAAGTTTTCTTTTCTTGTTGAGTCTCTGCCGGGTTTTGGAATCAGGATGATGTTGGTCTCATAATATAATTTGGGAAGAATTCCCTCTTTTTGTATTTTTTGGAATAGTTTCAGAAGGAATGGTACCAGCTCCTCTTTGTATGTCTGGTAAAATTCAGCTGTGAACCCATCTGGACCTGGGCTTTTTTTGGGTGGTAAGCTCTTAATTGCTGCCTCATCTTCAGACCTTGTTATAGGTCTGTTCAGGGTTTTGGCCTCTTCCTGGTTTAGGCTTGGCAGGAGGCAAGTGTCCAGGAATTTATCCATTTCTTCCAGGTTTACTAGTTTATGTGCATAGAGTTATTCATAATAATCTCTGATGATGGTTTGAATTTCTGTGGAATCTGTGGTGATATCCCCTTTATCGTTTTTTATTGCATCAATTTAGTTATTCTCTCTTTTCTTTTTTATTAATCTGGCTAGTGGTCTTTCTATTTTGTTGATCTTTTCAAAAAACCAGCTCCTGGATTTATTGATTTTTTGAAGGGTTTTTTTTTGCCTCTATCTCCTTCAGTTCTGCTCTGATCTTAGCTATTTCTTGTCTTCTGCTAGACTTTGAGTTTTTTTGATCTTGCTCCTCTAACTCTTTCAGTTTTGACGATAGGGTGTCAATTTTTGATCTCTCCTTCTTTCTCATGTGGGCCCTTATTGCCATATATTTTCCTCTACAGACTGCTTTAAATGTGTCCCACAGATTCTGGTATGTTGTGTCTTCATTCTTGTTGGTTTCGAAGAACATCTTTGTTCCTGTCTTCATCTCATTGTTTATCCAGTCAACATTCAAGAGCAAGTTGTTCAGTTTCCATGAAGCTGTGCAGTTCTGGGTTAGTTTTGAATTCTGAGTTCTAACTTGATTGCACTGTGGTCTCAGAGACTGTTTGTTATGATTTCCATTCTTTTGCATTTTCTTAGGAGTGATTTACTCCCAATTATGTGGTCAATTGTAGAGTACATGTGATGTGGTGCTGAGAAGAATGTATATTCTGTGGATTTGGGGTGGAGAGTTCTGTAAATGTCTATTAGATTTGCTTGTTCCAGGTCTGAGTTCAAGTTCTGGATATCCTTGTTAATTTTCTGTCTGGTTGATGTGTCTAATATTGACAATTGGGTGTTAAAGTCTCCCACTATAATTGTGTGGGAGTCTAAGTCTCTTTGTAAGTCATTAAGAACTTGCCTTATGTATCTGGGTGC
>NW_016107574.1:1915358-1916530 GCF_001604975.1 Cebus imitator | reverse complement strand
TCCCTTGCTGGTGAGGAGTTGTGAGCCCTTGTAGGAGGAGAGGTGTTCTGGTTTCGGGTGTTTTCATCCTTTTTGCGCTGGTTTCTTCCTATCTTTATGGATTTATCCACCTGTCATCTTTGTAGTTGCTGGCTTTCAGATTGGGTCTCTGAGTGGACGCTCTGTTTGTTGATGATGAGGTTATTTCTGTTTCTTGGTTTTCCTTCTGACAGTCTGGCCCCTCTACTGCAGGTCTGCTGAGGTCCACTCCAGGCCCTGCTTGCCTGAGGATCACCTGCAGCAGCTGCTGAACAGCAAGGGTTGTTACCAGTTTTCTTCTTCTGCTATCTTTGTCCCAGGAGGATACCCTCCAAGTGTCAATCTGATCTCTCCTTTATGAGGTGGCTCTTTGGATATACACGGGTCAGGGAGCTGCTTGAGGAGATGGTCTCTTCTTTATAGGAGCTCAAATGCTGAGCTGTGAGCTCCGTTCTTCATTCAGAGCTGCTGGGCAGGTACGTTTAGGTCTGCTGCAGCAGAACTCATAAACCGCTTTTTGTTCCCATGTGCTCTGTCCCAGTGATTTAGGGCTGTATGAGTTTCCGTTATGCTGCTGCCTTCTTTTTTTTTTCCTTCAGAGCTGCCCTGCCCAGCAAGGAGGCAGCCTAGTCACTGCCTGCCTGTAGCGGCTTTGCTGAGCTGCTGTGGGCTCCGCCCTGCCGAGTGAACTTCCCTGCAGTCCCGTTCATATGGGTGTAGTTAGAACTCCCTCAGCATGGTGGCCTGCCTCTGTTGAGACGGAGTCTCTCTGCAGTGGCGGGTTGCCTTGGCAACAGCGGGCTACCTCAGCATTGGCTGACTACCTCTGTAGTGGCAGGCTGCCTCGGTAATGGTGGACGCCCCTGCCCCACAGAGTTGGACCATCCCGGGTTCAGCTACGCTTGCTGTGAAACTCTCAATCCAGAAAGTTTCTGGTTGCTGTTCTTTTGTGGGGGTGGGACCAGCTGAGCCTGATCGCTGGCTCCGTGCCTCAGAGGTTTTTTTTTTTTAAGTTGGTGTTCCAGTCACCTGTTGAAGAGGCGCCCGGTCTGAGTGTTTTCCCCTGCAGCAAGTCACTGCGCTGGCTTAAACAGTGGCACTGAGATTCGTGGCACTTTTTTTGCCTTGGAATCTGCTGTCCTGGTTCCCTGCTC
>NW_016107574.1:1864262-1914973 GCF_001604975.1 Cebus imitator | reverse complement strand
CCGCGCCCGGCCTCAGTCCCCTTTTTAAACAGATGAATGGGCGACTTCCCATGGCTCCACTCGCCAGCCAAAAGGGCACCTGGACCAGTGTATTTTGTACAGAGAACTGCTTCTCAGGGGCTCCGGCAAAGCAGCCACATGGGGCAAAGCAGCGGCACCAGCCGCCACAGCCCTGCTGGCCGAAACAGCTGCGCTGGCGACCCGTGGAGCTCCTCCGCCTGGGAATTTCCTAGTCTGTGGGCAATAAA
Source organism: Cebus imitator (assembly GCF_001604975.1). NCBI lineage: Eukaryota > Metazoa > Chordata > Mammalia > Primates > Cebidae > Cebus > Cebus imitator. The sequence goes on along the minus strand of NW_016107574.1, from coordinate 1,914,725 downwards.
AATGTGGCGTCCACTCACCCTCTGCGCTTTCACTGGGAGCTGCAATCCTGAGCTGTTCCTAATGTTGCACTGGATTGAGCATAGAAAGTTAGCACCAAGACAAAAGTATGCCAGATTGCAGGGTCATTTATTATGCCGGCGACCACAGAGGACTCACGTCTCTCCAACCTGTGGCGTCGAAAGGAGGGTGCCAAGACTTTTTATACCCGAAAAACCACCTTGGGAGTGGGGGTGAGGAGCAGGGATGGGGATGAAAAGGTTTCAGACATTCCAAGGGCCAGGGGATTCTGTAATTTACCTCCTGGGCGGAGACGAGGTTGGGGGTCTCCGGACATTCCAAGGGCCAGGGGACTTTAGTCATTCTGTTTGTTACTTCAGTGGTTTACAGAAGTCAAGATAAGCATTTGTTTACACACAGATCTTAGTTATCCTGGGCTGCTTAGTTTAGTTATTACTGGTAAGCAAAGGCTAGCAATTCTGGCACAATATCACACTAAACGGCCATCTTGGATCTATCCCCCCAACTTTCTTTTACAAAGGAATGTCTAATGGCAAAAGTAGAAGCAATAATGGAATTAGAAAATCACGTTATAACTTCCATTATAATAATGATCCAAGCAAGAATTATCGATAAATATTAAAATCACTGGATGAAAAGGCATTGGACAATGAATTCACATTATCTCAAAGTATCACACAATAGATTGCCAACAAATTACAGAGCGAAAAGTATACAATGGAGCAATCTGACAGTTACCATTTTCACCAAATGGTCAGGGTTCCATGGACAATATGAGAATATCCTGATGTCCTGTGTCTTCTAATATGGGTAGTATGAGACACACATTATCTTTGTGGGATTCTTGCCAGAAATGTGTGATCTGAATTTAACCAAGATCTAACAGTAAGAAAAATCCAAAAGGTAGAAGGTTTTGCAGGACATCTAGCCAAAAATTGTCAAAAGATGCAATACTATGAAGAAAAAAACAAAATGAAGGTTCTAAGTTGTAGGAGACTAAAAATACACAATAGCAAATGTTACATTTATATCTTAAAAATGATTCTTATTTTGTAAATGTGTAAAACTATAAGGGACTTTTTGGTGACAATGTTAAAAATTTGTGTATCATCAAACTATGTGTTTGATGATATCCCTGCATGAATGTTGATTTTCCTAAGTGTGGTAATGACATTAAATCTGTTTAGGGAGAAAAAATATTCTTGTTCTTGAATTATGCATAGTAGAATATTTAGTGAAGAAATGATTTGATGTCCTAATGCAGCTGTTGGAAGATTTAGAAAAAAGGAAGTATTATAAGCTTATATATATCCACATGTGTGTATGTTCTTGTATGCACACACCTGAATACACACACACACACACACACACACACACACACACAGCCATTGTGGCAAGATGTTAAGAGTAATGAAACTATGTAGGGTGTACAAGCATCCTTTTATTTAAATTCCTGTGGGTTTGAAATCTATAATACTAATCTGGGCATTAGTTCTGCACAAAAACCTGCTCTTCTGAGCCTCATGTATTTTGTAAAATTCTGTCCAGCCCTTGTAAAATGTCCATACCATAACACTGGAAGTGCAAAACTATGCAGTTGCCCCCCTGCAAAAAATAATAATGTTGAAAGAAGTTGCCTTTAAATTTTGTCCAATTGTGGAAATAGGACATTCCAGAGATATCTGAAATTCATAAATAGAGAAAAACTATGTCACTAAAGAAAGAAAACCTATGTCTGCTTTGTTTGTACTGTAAAAACTCTAGTATGGAGAACAGAATGGATTTTCTTATGATCTCAGTATGCTAACATTCCCAGACCTATTTCTTCAGTGCAAGAAAGATTTTCTGTAATAAAAATTGGTCCCAGCATTGGATTATTATAGATGAGATTGCCCAAGTACAATACTAATCATAATCTCTGGAATTTAACTTTTCAATTCTGTAGGATTTGCAAAGAAAAAAATTAAATTTTTCCCCAAGATGAATGTATTAATATTTAATAAAAAAACAAAGCCAGATTACAGTGTTAGTGAAAAATAAGGAATTTACATAAAACCCTTCTATATTTGAGCAAACACACTAAATTGAGTAGCATAAATTCCCAGACATGAAAAGGTTGTGAATAAAAGAAAAATTTTTAGGTTGATAAAATATTTGATAACTGGACTAAGAAACGTCCAATGAATTTGTGTTGGCAAAAGTGACCAAACCTCTTTTTCCAGAATGACAATTCTTGGAGCACTTGGTAGACTTGTGAGCACGTGTTCTATTAATGATCCAGGAAACTGGGGACAATATATCATAATTCATCTCTCAAAAGACCAGTAATGGCCATGGAAGAATGTGGGCCAATTTTGGTGGTGGTTTATTTTTTCCCATCTCAGACCATATGAGGAATGACCTCTCCTAACATTTGATTAGCTTTGCTGGAGCTATTGCAGAGTTGGGCAAAAGATCCAAATTAGTAGACAGAGAGCTGGCCCTTGGAAAATTGGGAAAATCGTGTTTATGTTAATCTGGATAGGCTAGACTATGCTGAAAGAACAAATAAAACCTCACATCTCCATGGTGGTTTAAGATAATAAACTTTATTTTTGGTTCACAAAATGTCCAATTCAGGTTGGCCCCCACTTCACTATGTTGCAGCTCCTCCCTCTGAACCATGGGGCCTTGAAGGCAGCATGATAAAGGGAAGAGAGAGAGCTAGAAGGCATCAAAAGTGGTTTATCACAACCAGGTTTTGAAGTGGCTTTCATCCCTCCTCCTCATCTTTTCTTGGCCAGAACTCAGCCATTTGGCCACAACCCAACTACGGGAGAGGCTGGGCAATGCAGTCTTCCTCCTTATGGAAGAGGAAATAATACGGGGTTTGCCTAGCTCTGCTCCAATCACACAGTTCTATCACCTGGATAGCCATTCTTACAGTGAGAGACCCTGGGGTACCCTGGTGGTCACTTTTCCACAAATGCGGGAATAATCTGACTAGGAATGAAGCCATCACAGCAGTAAACAAAGCAGAGACAGGGAGCTTTGTTCTTCACATTGTATAGTCTGTGAATCTTATCATGATTATGAGCTAATAAATAACTCCCTCTTTTTTGTTCTGTCATTCAGTTTGACTTGCATTTATGAGTCATACAACCAATAGTCATAACTAACTCACAGTCTTTAAAAACTAACCCCATGCTTGCTGAAGGTAGCTTCATTAGTTAATCAATAATTCAACTAATTATTAATTGGCAAATTCTATGGATATCTACTGTCCTATGCTTGGTAAACTTTTACTCTTCTGTCAAATTTTGTTTGAGTGTTATCTCCACTGTGAAGTCCTTCCATTACATTCTGGGCCTGATTTTGTCAATTCTTAGGGTTCTGATAAACATTATAGTGTAGTGGATAAATACATAACCACTTGTATTTGTACGCCGAAGATTAAATCCAGATGCTATTTATAGCTGTGTGACTGTAGGCATGTAATGTAACCCCATTATGTCTCAGTTTTATTAGCCACAGGAATAATACAATGTTATGAGTATTTAAGTGAATACACATAAAGCACTTAAAATACTGCCTGGCAGTATTTTATTCAATACATACTGCAATCATTATTACTAATAGACTGTAAACACTTCATGGTCAAGGCTAGTGACAGTTTACTGATTTATTTAATACTTAGATTACCACCTGGCCCAACATGACTCTCAGTCTATATGATTTGAAAGACTAGCCATAACAATACTCTACCATTCCTTTATCCCTTGCAATGTGGATTCCTCATCTCCCTCCAAGAAATTGTGTCTATTTTCTCTTTTCTTAAATCTGGGATGGCCTTGTGACTATTTTAGCTAATAGAATATGGCATAAATAACATGCTGGTTTTAAGTTCACGTGCAAAGAAGCCTTGCCTCTTGCATTTTCTTTCTTACTCTCCTGCTTACGCTCATGCTGGAAGATGAGATACCTGGAGAAGAGCCAAGCTAACCTGGAAGGGAAGCCACAGTTAGATATAGACATGTGAGTGTTCCTGGCCCAAGACCTGAAGAACTGCCTCACCTGGCTGACCCCAGTCTAAACTGCCTTCCTTTAGAATCACAAACCAAATATGTGACTGCCATTTTAAGGCACTTAACTTTGAAATAGCTTTGCATAGCAAGAACTAACTGATACAGATAGCAGTGATAACATCTATGGAGCTCATACATTCTGCTAAAAATTTATTCTAAGTTCTTTCCTTGTTTTAATCTATTCGATAAATCAATAGAATACATAGGATTTTAAACTGATTAACACCACAGCTGTAAGAAAAATTCCAAATTCTCAATGTTTGAACATAAATGCATTTATTTCTTATTTCTATGAAGTACTAAGTGGTGGAAAAGTTTTTTTGGGCAGCTTTTCTCTAAACAATCACTCAAGGATTGGGGGTCTTTTCACTGACATCTTCAACAGGCAGTTTTCAAGGTCACTGTGAAAAAGGAAGCAGGATATCATACAAGGGAAATTTTGTTGGGCCAAGTCATAAGAGTTTTTACATGTATTCCATTGGCCAAGCCTAGTCATGTGGCTTCAATTAGCTCCAAGGGAACTGAGAAATATAATCCTCCTGTGTTACAAGGGAAAATGAAACATCTTTGCCTACCCTCAGAACACTTAGAATCCATTTGGAAGTGTCAAAATAGATGAAGTCTGCTGTAATTTGACAAAGCTTGAAGGGAATAAGGATTCAGATGGGCCTTGAAGATAAAGCATGGGGAAGAAAAATAAGATCAGTGTACTGGCTTGCGTAAGCAAAGGTGTGGAAGAAAGCTGAGTCCCCAACCATGCCTCAGCCCCCTCATTCAGAGATCCCATCTCTAGCCATCTGGATCTGATTTTCATTATATGTATCCAGACTTCCCATCTTAATTGTTCCTTTAGTTAAAAGACCAGCTTTATTTCTTCTTCCTCAGAATGTAAATATATTTATTCCCTGTGTTGACTTGAGTTTTCCCTCCTGCTGTGGAACTTTCTCAAGTGGGTAAAACCCAGTTGATTTTGGTGTCCACTGGACTAGCATTGTGCCCTCAAGGATTCTGTCCTGACCCAGCACCATAATTCTCCTTGTCATTGTGTAGGGCCCAGCACAGCAGGTGGATGAGACTGAGAAGGCAAGTTGCAGGGAGGTATAGGCTACAGAGGATATTTTGAATGTGAACCTCACAAACAGTAGTAATTTTGATTGTATCACAACTATCATTTATATTACATGGTGTTCTTTGTTAGGGTGTTTCCAAAACTGTGTTATCTAGAGAATTAGAGCTACTTAGAAGTTGCTGGGTGCAGTGGCTCATGCCTGTAATCTCAGCGCTTTGGGAGGCCGAGGTAGGTGGATCACTTGAGGTTAGGAGTTTGAGACCAGCCTGGCCAACAGGGTGAAACCCCATCTCTACTAAAAATACAAAAATTAGCTGGACTTGGTGGCACACACTTGTAATCCCTGCTAACTCAGGAGGCTGAGGCAGGAGAATTGCTTGAATCCAGGAGGTGGAGGTTGCAGCAAGCCAGGATTGTGCCACTGCACTCCAGCCTGCTGGGTGACAGAGTGAGACACTCTCAGGAAAAAGAAAAAAAAAGGCAAGACTGGGAGTGGTGGCTCATGCCTATAATCCTAGCACTTTGGGAGGCTGAAGTGGGCAGATCACCTGAGGTCAGGAGTTCAAGACCAGCCTGACCAACATGGAGAAACCCCATCTCTACTAAAAATACAAAATTAGCCAGGCATGGTGGCACATGCCTGTAATCCCAGCTACTAGGGAGGCTGAGGCAGAAGAATCGCTTGAACCTAGGAGACAGAGGTTGCGCTGAGCCAAGATTATGCCATTGTACTCCAGGCTGGGCAACAAGAGTGAAACTCCATCTAAAAAAAAAAAAAAAAAAAAGAGGAAAGAAATACTTAGATGTTCCTCAGAGTATGATCATTGGTTGTCTAGTCTTAGTCACAAACTACTACAAATTAAGCAGCTTCACACAACACTCATTTATTCCTCCTACTGTCTGAGTCAGGTGTCTGAGCATAGCTGGGTACTATGCTCAGGGTCTCATAAAGCTGCAGTCAAGTGTTCATAGCAGGATTTTTATCAGAGCCTGTGCTGGGGGACAATATTACTTCCAAGATCTCTCAAATGGTTAATAGAATTCACTTCCTTGAGGCTGTAGAATCCATGTGAATTTGCTACTTCAAAATTAGAGGCAGAGAGAGAAGGAAGGAGGGAGACAGAATCTGCTAAAATAATAGAACCATTCAACTTCCCACAATCACAGGAGTGACATCCCATCACTTTTGCCATATTCCATTCTCTACAGGAGGCCATGTCCATACCCAACAGGAGGTGAGGATCAGGAGGGGCTACCTGAGAATGTGACCTAACAATCTCCCTCCAAGGATCAAATTGTACCCCTTGGCACTGACCCTCACTAACATAAAAGTCTCAAAGTGTGTGATGATCTTTGACATCTGTGACTGCTGCAAGATTCCACAATCTCTCCTGAAATTTGGTAGCCAGTCCCATGTTGCTGCAAAGGACATGGCTCCATTATTTTTTTATGGCTGCATAGTATTTCATAGTGTGTATGTACCACATTTTCTTTATCCAGTTTACCATTGATGGGCATTTAGGTTGATTCTATGTGTTTGCTATTGTGAATGAATAGTCCTGCAATGAACATTTGCATGCATGTTTCTTTACTGTAGAATGATTTATATTTCTTTGGGTATATACCCAATAATGAGATTGCTGGGTCCAATGATAATATTGTTTGGCTGTGTCCCCACCCAGATCTCATCTTGAATTCCCATGTGTTGTGGGAGGGACCCAGTGGGAGGTAATTGAATCATGGGTACAGGTCTTTCCTGTGCTGTTCTTGTGGTAGTGAATAAGTCTCATGAGATCTGATGGTTTTAAAAATGGGAGTCTCCCTGCACAAACTCTCTTCTCTTGTCTGCCACCAAATGAGAAGTGCCTTTCACCTTCTGCCATGATTGTGAGGCCTCCCCAGCCACATGGAACCATAAGTCCATTAAATCTCTTTCTTTCGTAAATTGTCCAGTCTCCAGTATGTCTTTATCAGCAGTGTGAAAACAGACTAATACAAATGGCAATTCAGTTTTTACTTCTTTGAGGAATCACCACACTGCTTTCCACAATGGCTGATGTAATTTACGTTCCCACCAGCAGTGTCTAAGTGTTCCTTTTTCTCCACAACCTTGCCAGCATCTGTAGTTTGACTTTTTATTCATAGCCATTCTGCCTGGTGTGAGATGGCATCTCATTGTGGTTTTGATTTGAATTTCTCTAACGATTAGTGAAGTTGAGCATTTTTTTCATATTCTTCTTTGGTACATGTATGTCTTGTTTTGAAAAGTGTTCATGTCCTTTACCTGCTTTGTAATTGGGTTTTTTGGTTTTTGTTCTCGTAAATTTGTTTAAGTTCTTTGTTGATTCTAGATATTAGAACTTCTTCAGAAGCATAGTTTGCTAATATTTTGTCTCATTCTGCAGGTTGTCTGTTTACTCTATTGATATTTACTTTTGTTCTGCTGTTGCTCTTTAGCTGAATTAGATCCCGTTTATCAATTTTTGCTTTTGTTGCAATTGCTTTTGACATCTTTGCCATGAAATCTTTGCCAGTTCCTGTGTCTAGAATGGGATTTCCTAGATTATCTTCCAGAATTTTAATAGTTTTAGGTTTTACATTTATGTCTTTAATCCATTTTGAGTTGATTTTTGTATATGGTATAAGGAAGAGGTCCAGTTTCAACCATCTGTAAATAACTAGCCAGTTATCCCAGCACAATTTACTGAATAGAGAGTCCCTTCCTTATTGCTTTTGTCAGCTTTGTCAAAGAAATAGATGGTTGTAGGTATGCAGCTTTACTTCTCAGATCTCTGTTCTGTTCCATTGGTCTATATATCTATTTTTGTGTCAGTACAATGCCGTTTTAGTTATTGTAGCCTTGTAGTATAGTTTGAAGTCAGGTAATGTGATGTCTCCAGATTCTTTTTGCTTAGAATTGCCTTGGCTATTTGAGCTTTTTTTTGGTTAAATATGAATTTTAAAAGTTTTTTTAGTTCTGTGAAGAATCATTGGTAGTTTGATAGGAATAGCATTGAATCTGTAAATTGCTTTGGGTAGTATGGCCATTTTAATGATATTGGATTCTTTCTATTTATAAGCATGTAAATTTTTTATTTCTTATGTAAACTCTGATTTCTTTGAGCAGTGTTTTGTAATTCTTACTGTAGATATCTTTCACATCCTTGGTTAGATATATTCCTAGATATTTTATTCTTTTTGTGGTAATAATAAATGGAGTTATATTTTTGATTTGGCTCTCAGCTTGGATGTCAATGGTGTACAGGAATGCAACTAATTTTGTACATTTACTTTGTATTCTAAAACCTGGCTGAAGTTGTTTACCAGCTCAAGTAGCTTTTGGACAGAGCCAATGGAGCATTCTAAATATGGAATTATGTCATCTGTAAGCAGGGATAGTTTTACTTCCTCCTTTTCTATTTGGATGCCTTTTATTTCTTTCTATTGCCTGATTGATTTGGCCAAGACTTCCAATATCTTGTTGAATAGGAGCGATGAGGGAAGACATCCTTGTCTTTGCCGGTTTTCAAAGGGAGGGCTTCCAGCTTTTGCCTATTTGGTATGATGTTAGCTCTGGGTTTGTCATAGATGTTTCTTGTTATTTTGAAGTGTGTTTCTTCAGTGCCTAAGTTTCTGAGGGTTTTATGATAGAATGCTGAATTACATCAAAAGCCTTTCCTGCATCTATTGAGACTATCATGTGGTTTTTCTCCTGCATTCTGTTTATGTGACAAATCACATTTATTTATTTGTATATGTTGAACTAACCTTGCATTCCAAGGAAAAAGCCTACTTGATCATGAGGAGTTTGATTTTTAAAGTGCTGCTCTATTCAGTTTGCTAGTATTTTGTTGAGGATTTTTGCATCTATGTTCATCAAAGATATCAATGTATAGTTTTCTCTTTGTTTAGTTGTGTCTGTGCCAGGTTTTGGTATCAGAATGATTCTGGCCTCATAGAATGAGTTGAGGAGTCCTCCCTCCTCAATTTTTTGGGACAGTTTCAGCAGGAATGGGACCAGCTATTCTTTGTATATCTGTTAGAATTCAGCTGTGCATCCATCTAGTCCTAGCTTTGTTATTTTTGTGGGTTTTTTGGTTAGCAGGCTATTTATCACTGATTCAATTTTGGAACTTGTTATTGGTCTATTCAGGGATTCAATTTCTTCCTGATTCAGTCTTGGGAGGATGTATGTGTCCAATAGTTTATCTGTTTCTTCATTTTCTAATTGCATAATGGTGTTTATAGTAGTCTCTGATGGTTATAGGTATTTCTGTAAGAGTCAGTGGTAATGTCCCCTTTGTCATTTTTAATTGTGTGTATTTGGAAGGTCTCTCTTTTCTTCTTTGTCTAGCTAGCAGTCTATAATATTAATTTTTTCAAATAACCAATTCCTGGATTCATTAATCTTTTCCATGGTTTTTAATGTCTCAGTCTCTTTCAGTTCAGCTCTGATTTTGATTATTTCTTATATTCTGGGAGCTCTTGGGTTAGTTTCTCTTGCTTCTCTAGTTCTTCTAGTTGTGATGTTAGGTTGTTAATTTGAGATCTTTTTAACTTTTAGATGTGGGGTTTACAGCTGTAAATTTTCTTCTTAACACTGCCTTAGCTATTTCTCGGAGATTCTGGTTTGTTGTATCTTTGTTCTCATTAGTTTCAAATAACTCAACTTCTGCCTTAATTTTATTAATTACCCAAAAGTCATTCAAGTGCAGGTCATTTAATTTCCATGTAATTATATAGTTATGAGTGATTTCCTTCATATTAATTCTATTTTTATTGCATTGTGGTCTGAGCATGCACTTGGTATGATTTTTAATTTTCTGAATTTTTAAGTTTTGTGCCCAATTGTGTGGTGATTTTGGAATGTATATTCTGTTGTTTTGAGCTGGAGAGTTCTGCAGATGTCTTTTAGGTCCATTTGGTCCAGTGTTGAGCTCAGGTCCTAAATATCTTCATTAATTTTCTGCCTTGATGATCTGTCTAATATGGACAGTTGGCTGTTGAAGTCTCCCACTATTATTTTGTGGAAGTTTCTTCATAGATCTCTAAGAACTTGATTTATGAACCTGAGTACTCCTGTGTTGGGTGCATATTTATTTAGTATAGTTAGATCTTCTTATTGAATCAAACTCTTTACCATTATGTAATGCCCATCTTCATTTTTGAAATACATATGTTGGTTTAAAGTCTGTTTTGTCTGGCATTGGGATTGCAACCCCTACTTTTTTTCTGTTTTCCATTTGATCCACAGATTTTTCTTCATCCCTTTAAGCCCATCGATGTTATTGCATGTAAGATGGGTCTTTTGAAGACAACATACCATTGGGTCTTGCTTTTTTATCCAGCCTGCCACTCTGTGCATTTCGCCTGTTTACATTCAAGGTTAGTATTGATATGTGTGAATTTGGTTCTGTCATCATATTGTTAGCTGGTTATTATGCAGGTTTGTGTGGTTGCTTCATAGTGTCATTGACCTGTGTATTTCAGTGAGTTTTCATAATGACTGGTAACAGCCTTTACTTATTTAGTGCTTTTTTTTCTTTTTTTGGTGCTCCAATAAGGCAGGTCTGGTGGTAATGAATTACCTCAGTATTTGCTTCTCTGAAAAGGTTGGTATCTTGAATTCTGGAATATTTTTAAAGTGTCTTTTCAGTTAAGTTTATCATAAGATTTAAAAAAAAAGCTTCAGAATTTTTCTTTGGATTCTTCATCATTCTTGTTAAGTGATTGGGTATTAGTTTTGTACATGACTTGAACTCTGAATCAACTTGAACAATGCCTAGGAAAGTATCTGGTACTTTGGCAGAGAAAGTCCTCTTTGTTCTCTTCTTAGGGGCCCTAATGTGTCTGTCTTCAGAGTCAATGCAGTTAACTGTGAACATTCATTTCATAAACATCCAGCTATGACCATGTTCCAAGCACCATGTTTGGTGCCAGGCATAAGGTGAACAAAAGTGACTCCATTTTGGGTAATTAAAATGAAACCTCCGGAAGAATGCATTCTTTCTTACGGAGAAGAAGGGAGTAACAAATGTATGTATAACTGCACTATAATGTTAGTAAAGCAATAAAAATCTGTACAGAGATTCAGGAAAGCACAGAGGAGGGAGAAACTGATTCTGCCTGGGAGAATCAGAAAAGGGGTGTGAGAGGAGGTCATGTTTGTATTGATTCTTTCAGAAGGGAAAAGAGCATTTCAGTTTGGGGGATAACCAAGTGGGAAAGACCTGCTTTTTGTTGGACTTATGTATTATCCAGACATGGTTTGCAGAGAATAAGAAATATTTTTATTTTTTTTAGCAAGTAGAGAGAAGTTAATCTGTCAGCAAGGAGTTCCACTCCTATTTTTTGTGGAAACAACACACTTCTCCATCAAGCCAGAGGTGGCCATATCCATTGCCCCACTTGCATCTGTCACTATCTAGTAAGCCTTCTAGGCTTTCCCTCCGTGAGACTTTTCATAAGCCCAGGAAAGAAAGAAACTTCTTTCTCCTCTCACCGCAGAGCTTTCAAAATTACGACATGTATGGTTTAGAAGCATGGTACCTCTAACATATCTTCACAGCCATCGTATCAGCTAATATAACATAGTGCTGGGGTGGGGAGTTTGGGGGGGATGGCATGAGGAGAAATGCCAGATATAGGTGAGGGGGAGGAAGGCAGCAAATCACACTGCCACGTGTATACCTATGCAACAATCTTGCATGTTCTTCACATGTACCCCAAAACCTAAAATGCAATTAAAAAAAAAACATTCTTTGGATGGCAATGAGGTGCTGACCCTGTACTAAGCTATTTGCTTTACATGAACTCTTTCTTATTCTTCATACAACCCTGCCAGAATTATCATTGGCCTTGTTTTACACATCAGGGAACTAAGACTCAGGAGAATGTTGGCCTAGAGCACAGTTTGCCCTACAACACACAGCTGAGTGAATGAGAAAGCTAAGATTAAAACTCAGATTATTAACTTTAAAGCTTGATGACTTAATAACTATACCGCACTGGATGAATGAATCCATCTGTCATCTTTCAACTCTGGAAAGTTGTTGGCTTAGAGTACTGGCAACATTCTCATTTGGGCACTGACTGGGTGAAAATTCAAAGCAGGCATATGAAAGGACTAAATATAGATTATAGTTACTGACTTAGAGCAACTTTGGCTTTTCTGTAGTTTCTAGAGTATGGTGAGAGTAGTAGAGGTGGCCAGGGTAGCACGTTAGTATCTCCTGGGGTGTAGGTATGTGGCATTGAGAAAACATGTATCAAGTGGAGGTGATAGGCTCCTGCCCCCTGCCATAGATGATGCTACTAATCTGAAGTTAGGCTCTTAGATACATATGGAAATGGTGAGAGTCAGAACAGTGGCCCCTAAGGATATCCACACACTAATGCTCAGGACCTGTGAATATGTTATCTAACATGCCAAAAAAGAATTTGCAGAATGATTAAAGTTTAAGGTTGACATGGAGAGAGTATCCTAGATTATCCAGGTGGGTCCAATCTAATCATACAAGTCATCAAAAGGGGAGAACCTTTCCCAGCTGCAGTCAGATTTCAAAATGGAAAGCAGAAAAGTGAGTCTGAAGATAGCAACATGAATAGGATTTCACATCTCTTTGCTGGGTCTGAGATGTAAAGGATTATGTACAAGGACCAGAGGGAAGCCTCTAGGAGCTATGTCAGTGTCCAACTGACAGCCAGCAAGGAAATAGAGATCTCTGGCCTACAACTACATAGAACTGAATCTTGCCAACGCCTGAGTGAGCAGGGAAATGGATTTTCCCTGGAGCTTATAGAATGGAAGTCAGCTCTGCCAACACCTTGATCTTAGCAAGGTAAGAGCTCTGTCCGACTTTTGGTTTCGAGAACTTCCAGATGATAAATTTGTGTTGTTTTAAGCCACTATTTGTGTAAACTTAGTACTGCAGCATAAAAAAAATACAGAAAGAATTTATAAAATCAGTCATTCAGTCTATACCAGGAATGTCCAAGCTTTTGGCTTCCCTGCGTCACATTGGAAGAAGAATAATTGTCCTGGGTCACAAATAAAATACACTAACAGAATAATGATAGCTGATGAGCTTTTTAAAAATCACCAAAAAAGTCTCATAATGTTTTAAGAAAGTTTGTAAATTTGTGTTGGGTCACATTGAAAGCAGTCCTGGGCTGCATGCAGCCCATGGCCATGGGTTGGACAAGCTTGGTCTATACATTTATTTTATTGAAAAAAGTACTGTGGCCAAAGAAGTTAAATTGCTTGTTTAAGGTCTCAGTCTCATCCTGAGTAGTGGTAGTGACTAAGTAGAGGCTCTAATGAGGATAAACACAAAATGATTTCCAAAAATTAGATATTAACATAGTTTCTTAGAAAATCATAAGTAGAGAAGTATATTTGAGATTCATAATGAAAAGATGCAACTGTCTAGCTCAGTGGTTCTTTTTAAAATGGCCCACATATTCCTATCATTTGAAAAATTTTAATAAAAGCCAAGGTTCAGGACTAAAGTATAAAAATGTTTATGTTATGGATTTGTCATAGAATCATGACATCAGTGTCATATTTTAAAGGTTCCCGGGGTGATTTAATGTGTAAGCAGAATGGAAAAACACTGTCCTAACAAGTGTTCAGCTTGCTAAGCCTCCCTATCATATCTATGAAATATTTATCTATAATCAATTACACTAGTCCTAGGACAACACTAAAAAAGCCATTGTGTTATGCCTCATAGCTGTCATTTGATAATGATAGGTATGTCTGCACTACCTCATCAACAAGCCCTATTTCTTTGATTACCCCTTATTCAACAGTTTCTATCATAATATATGAATTATGTATTGCTGTATAAAAATGACTTCAAAATTTGCCATTCTAAAACAACATTTATTATTTCAAAGTTTCTGTGAGTCAAGTATCTGGGTGCAGCTTAGCTGGGTGCTTGTGGTTCACGGTCTCTAACAAGCCATCAAGGCATTGGCCAGGGCTGCCAGTCATCTCGAGGCTCAACTGGTGAGGATCCTCTTCCAAGCTCATTCTAATGCCTGTTGGCAGCCGCAGGTTCACGCTGGTTGTTGGCCAGAGATGTAAGATTCTCTCCACATGAGTATTTCCAGAAGGGTACTGACAATATGGCAGCTTGCTTCCCAGAGAAAGAGCTTTGAGAGAGAGAGAGAATGAGAGAGTGAGACAGTAGTGGGAAATAGGGAGTGGAAGGGAGGTGTCCATCAAAACAGAAGTCATAGTCTTCTTGGAACTGAATTTAAGAAATATTACCCCATCACTTTGCCATATTTTATTAGTTAGAATTGAGTCAATAAGTCTACTTTACACTCAAGGGTAGATAATTACACAAAGGTGTGAATGCTAGGAGGTGAACTCATTGAGGGCTATTACAGTCCACTCTGGTTCCCACTGACTCACATCTTGCCCATATGTAAAATATACTCATTCCCTCTCAAGGTTCTCAAAACTTACCCTGAACAAAACCCAGAATTTCATATCGAAAGAAGGTCAGATGTAGATGAGGCTCCTCAGGTGAAGCTAAGAACTGCAGCTCCTGAAGAACAGTTCCTGCAGACTTGTGAAAATGAAGAGGTTATGTGTCCCCCAAACCGTCAACAAACAGTGATGGGACAGTCAAAGCATTTCTGCTGTAGAAATCCTGCACAAAAAGAAGGAAAATGAAAGTCAAAAAAGTCACTGGTCCATAGCAATTATAAAATTCAATCAGATCTTGAAATTTCCTCAATTAGGTTTCAGGGTTGAGAATAATTCTCCATGACTTTGGCTTTACTCTCTGTGCCCCTGATTTCAACCTTTGAGTTATTTTGCCTTTCATTTCACCTGAATAGTTTTCTCAGTTTATTTCCTACCTTGTAGAGTTTTGGTGATCTAATGCCCTCTTTGCATTTTGAACTCGGTTTTTCCCTTCCAGTCCAAATGGGCATTCTTCCTACTGATAAAAGTCTCTCAAAAACTTTATGTGACTCCCGTGAATCTCATTAGGTAAAAGCTACACCCACAAATGTCTTTGAGGAAAATTCTTAGGTTTCTTAGTATTCCTATGATTTTTATTGAGAGGCTCTGTGAGGTACATTCTTGATCTCTTTTAACAGGTCTTTTAAAGGCTGAATAGTACTCTGAAGCACCACCTTTGATCTTTCTGAGATGTATTACATAAGGTTCTTGGCTTCATCTCTAAAGCATATTTTTCTGGAAGTGCCCTGAATTGATTTTTGCTTCAAAGCTGTTTCTTAATCTTAGCATCATTTTCTAGCTGGAAGGGCTGAGAATTTTCAAAAACATGAAATTCTGGTTCCTTTTTGCTTGACAATAGTTTCCTCAATTTTTTTTCCTCCCTCCTTTCACATTTTATTATAAGCAAAAGTATAATGCAGGCAATACATTCAATGCTTTGGAAATCTCCTTAGCAAGATAACTCACTTAATTAGGCTCATTTTCTAATTTCCATATTACTGCAGTGGACAGCGTTGCTAAGTTTTCCACCATTACATAATAAGGGTCACCCACCTTTCCTCTAGAATCCAATAACATGATTTCATAACCCTTTAAGGCAGAAATTGATTTCTATTAATAGTTTGTTCAAGCAACTTAAGCTCTCTCGAACATACTCCTCAAAATCCAGCCTCCTCCACTGCCCAGTTGCAATGCTGTTCTTGTACTTGTGTTATGTGTAATGACAGCACCCCATTTCCAGGTACAAAAATCTGTTTTAATTACTTATTACTGTATAAAATTATCCTCAAGCATAGTGACTTAAAACAACAATTATTGTCTTACAGGCTCTAAGATTCAGGAATATATAAATGCTTAAAGCAAACTTTAAAGTATAGATTTTTAAAACTTCTCATGATGATGGTCTTTAAATAGAGAAACTGGATCGCTAGGGGAAAGAGTGGAGGAAAAAATAGTTTTTTCCACATATTCTTTTAAATTTTGTGTCATACGTGTATTACCTATTAAAATACAACAAAAATTAAGATTAAATATAAAATAACAAAGATCATCTCAATTTATGTAGTGACAGTGAGAAAAAGAGAATTCTTCAGAGTAAAAGTGATCAAAGGGAAAATATAAAAAGAGATCGTTCTAAAAATATGGAAGCTATAGGGCAAGTTGCCTTTCTAATGAGGTAAAACAGGTGAGCCTCACCTTCTAAGGTGAAGAGATTCTAAAACATCCAGACAGTGGCCAAGCAAGATGAAATATATTTTGTGGAAAATGTTCTATTTGGTTCTCGAAGAACTGGAGAGTGTAACTCATGGAAGCTTGCAGAGGTAGTGCAGTGGGCTTTGGTGTCATGTGCTCCTGGATACAAATTCCATTTCTACCATTTTGATGCATAATCTTGAAAAAATCATTTGAATTCTTTATAAATGTCTTGAACTCTAAGATAAGCATAATGTTGCCAATGTGAGAGTTGGGGAAAAATCTGTAATGCTCCAACAAAGTCTGACACAGGATGAACTATCAATTGAAGACAGTGCCCATGATTATTAATAATTATGATATGACAATACTCTTTGTATCCAACAGAATCAATTGCCATGTCTATGCTAGCTTACAGGGACTATCAGGGCCTTTTAGAAATACCAGATTGCCAAAACCTGGTTTAAAATGACAACAAATTAGAAACCCTAAAAAGTTCATTTCTATAGCACCCCTTAACATAATGTTATATTAAGATACAGTTGTGTTTGTTTTCACACAAAAACTTGTATACAAATATTTATCGTAGCATTACTCATGATAGCCAAAAGGTGGAAACAACCTAAATGTCCACAAAGAAAAACTAAATGTGATATATTTCTACAATAAAATAGTATTCGATCATCAAAAAGAATAAAGTATTGATACATGCTACAACATAAATGAGACCTGAAAACATACTAAGTTTTTAAAAAGTCACAAATGTGTACATATTACATGATTCAATTCATATGAGAGTCCAGAACAAGTTTGTGGTATTAGAAGCAAAAAAACTAGTGTTTGGATTCCCTTGAATAGCATACCATACTCCCTCCTAGTTGAACTTCCTTCTCTGCCTTCCTTATGTCTGCCCTCAAATTGCTGAGCACTGCTAAGGAAAATTACCCAACCAGGCAGCTTAAAAACTTTGTAAATGTGTGATCATTGAGCCTTCAACATGCCATCAGAAATTCAGCCACTTAAATCTAGTTTTCTATTTAGAACTCCCACTACATTTGTAAACCTATACATTTTATTCCCCTTTCCATCTCTCCTCCCATTTCATCCTCTATTTTATTCTGTCCCCCATCCCACCCATTACATGGAGGAGCTGTTCCCATTATTAAATACATACCCCCCTACCTGTACTCTGAATCCCATAACTACTTGCCTTATTAAAGCCTTAACCTACTAGTAATCCCCTCACCTATACCTTTAATTTCTCTAACTCACATTTCCTGTGAGCTTTCGAACATGCTAAAATCACTTCTATCATTCAAAAAAAAATTAAAATAACTTAGTTGAATCACATATTCTCCTCTAGCTATTGCTCTGTCTTCTTTTCTTCAAACTAATCATCTCAAATGAGGACTCAATCCGGACCTCTTTACCATCTTAGGTAATGGTACTTCTTTTCTTCAAACTAATCATCTCAAATGAGAACTCAGTCTGGACCTCTGTACCATCTTAGGTAATGGTATTGCCATTCAGTTGAGCAAATTAAAAACCTCACCATCTCCACTTCTTATTCACTCCAGCATGTCTTCAACATGCTCCGCTTCATCAAAACTGCTCTAAGATCAACAATGACCTTCATTGCATTTTGTGGGCTCTTCTAAGACCTCATTTTACTTGGCCTCTCAGTAACATTTGATACCGTTGAAAACACACTCCTTCCTGCAATTCTCATCCCCCTTGACTTCTCTTTTCCCATTCCCTCATGGGTTTTCTTCTACCTTGCTGGCCGTTCCTTCTAAATCTTCTTTTTTAGCTCTTACTTTTCTATCTGGCTTTAAAGATTTTAAAACTATGAAGGCTTAAATGTAGGCCCTGTTTTGGTTTATATTTTCCCATACGTAGTTTTATCTTCATGATGGGACTCCTAGGTATATTCCCAGCTAAAAAATCCTCTTCCAAGTTCCAGATACATAGGATCCCTACGTATTTCTTCTTAAATGTTTAAAATTTATATTAAATCCAATAAATTTGATTAAACTCATGGTCATTTATCCCCAAACAGGTTTTCTCAGTCTGTCCAGGCTGCTATAGCTAATACCATAAACTGGATACCTTATAAACAACAGAATTTTATCTCTTACAGCTCTAGAGGCTGGGAAGTCTAAGACCAAGGTGCTGGCAGGTTTGGTGTCTGGTGAGGGCCCACTTGCTGACTTACAGAAGGTGTTTTCTTATTTTTTCCCCATATAATAGAAGGGGAAAGGCAGTACTCTGGGTCTCATTTAAAAGGACACTAATTCGATTCACGAGGTCTCCTCTCTCATAATCTAATCATCTCCCAAAGGACCTATCTCCTAGTATGATCACATTGGTCATTACATTTTCAACATACGAATTTTGGAGGGACACAAACATTCAGTCCATGGCACAGGTCCTCTCCCATATCTTGAGGAATTGCACTGCAATCTAGAAACCCAGATATCAGTATTGGTCTTTCTCTCTCCTTCACCACCTATGTCTACTCCAGCACTGAATAGACATTTTACCACTTAAATATCACTTGTTTATGATTTTCAGATACATTACTCAATACAGCTTTTAGCCATCATTTTTCGTATTTCCTATTTAGTGCCACTACAGCATCAATCTCCTGGGCTCAGGTGATCCTCCCACCTCAGCCCCACAAGTAGGTGGGACCACAGGCACATGCCACCACACCCGGCTAATTTTGTTTATATTTTGTAGAGTCAAGGTCTCACTGTGTTCCCCAGGCTGGTCTCAAACTCGTAGGCTCAGGAAGTCCTCCTGCCTTGGCCTCCCAAAGTGCTGGGGTTACAGGCATGAACTGCTGCATGTGGCTAGTATCTGCTATTTATACAACCTTAGGGACTCTCTTAGAACTCAGCAAAAGTAACATGCCCTGTATATCCATATTTAAACAATATGGATTAATGACCTAAATGTAGAAGCTACAACTGTAAAATTAGAAGAAACATAGGAGCAAATCATGACTTGGATTTGGCAAAGAATTCTTAGATATGAAATAGAAGCCATAAGCAACAAAAGAAAATGAATGAGACGTCATCAAAATTAAAAACTTTGGTGTTGCAAAGGACACCATCAGTAAAATAAAAAGGCAACCCACCAAATGGAAGAAAACATTTGCAAATTATATATCTAAGTGACTTGTATCAATACTGTATTAAACTTAATAAAATGAAAAAAATATTAAGATCAATTTTTTAAATGATCCAAATATTCATTTCTCCAGATGGCTAATAAGCACGTGAATAAAAAGATGTTCAACACCATTAGTCATGAGGGAAATGCACATCAACACTATGAGATATAACTTCACACCCATTAGGATGACTAGGATCAAAAAGACAGTAAGTGTTGGTGCGGATGTGGAAAAACTGAAACCCCATGCATTGCTGTTGGGAACGTAAAATGGGTGCAGCCACCATGAAAAACCATCTGGCCGTTCATCAAACAATTAAATCTAGAGTTACCATCTGATCGAGTATTTTCTACTCTTAGGTGTTTTTATTTCTCTTCCACCCAAGAGAAATAAAGTTTTCGTTTATGTTCACACAAAAACTTGTAAACAAATATTTATCGTAGCATTACTCATGATAGCCAAAAGGTGGAAACGACCTGAATGTCCGCAAACGAAAACTAAATGTGATATATTTCTACAATAAAATTTTATCCGGTCATCAAAAAGAATAAAGTACTGATACAGGCTACAACTTAAATGAGATTTGAAAACATTATACGAAGTTAAAAAATGTCACAAATATGTACATACTATATGATTCAATTCATTTGAGGCTCCAGAACAAGTCAATTTATAGTTTTAAAAAGTAAATTCATTGTTGCTTGAGGCTATGGGTGAGGAATGAGATAGGGGACTGGGAGAATAGCTAAAAGATGCGATTGAGTTAATCAAAATGTTCTAAAACTGATTATGGTGATAGTTCCACATATCTGTGCAAATACTAGAAACTACTGAATTGTACACTTTAAATAGATGAATGTTATATGAATGCCATATCAGTAAAGTTGTTTTCTTTTTAAAGAAAAGGCCTGGTTTGAAATAATAGGTGGTGAGAGGGGTGGCTCTTCATTAGCACCAGAGGGATGGGCAACTTTTTGCTCTGTGCCCAACAAGGTTGTCCCAGCAAATAGAAGGGAGTATGCATAGCAGTTAGGTGTGTACGTTCTGGAGTCAAATTGCTCGCCTTTGAACATTGAGGCATTTTCTGTCATTTCCTAGCTGTATCATCCTAGCCCCATCATCTAATTCTCAATGTTCTCGTCTTAGTAACAATAGCACATACAGCAGAGGATGCAGTGTGGAGTTGGGGTTGATCAAGGCGGAAGATTCATGTGTCTGACAGAGCATAAGCACCCTACAATTATGGCCTGGGGGTGGTGTAACTTAGTTGACATTCCTTTACCATCTCAAAGTGATGGTAGAACCATTGGCTTAGTCCATAGCTGCTCAAGCCCCTGTCGCTGGAATTACTTTTTACCCCCAGGATCTGTCCACTCCTCACTCAGTCTTGAACTACACAGTACTTTGTTTCAACAGTTTTAGCCCAGCAGGTCACAGAGTATGGAATGGATCTCACAACCATAGATTTGGCTTCAGGTGTGCCCACATTGAAGTCTAGAATCTAGACTCTACACACCCAAGTGTCTTTCTCAACTCCAGCTTTCTGGTAGACTACTTCTCCCTGACGAAACACTTTGAGATGGTAAAGGAATGTCAGCTAAGTTACACCACCCCCAGGCCATAATTGTAGGGTGCTTATGCTGTGTCAGGCACTTGGATCTTCCGACTTGATCAACCCCCACTCCACACAGCATCCTGTGCTGTATGTGCTATTGTTACTAAGATGAGGAAATTAAGACTTAGATGATGGGGCTAGTCTTTATCACTGGACAGTAGCTTTTTGCTTTCTTGCCCTGAACCATGGTTACCTATTGATACTACAGCCAGATCCTAAAGTGATCTTCTTGGATGTGCACTCAGAATTCTACTCTGTCTTTGACATCCCTGTCTCTTGCAGAAGTGAATATTGTTCTAGTGCTTACCAGTTACTCACTGGCATCTTATTGTAAGTGGACTGATTTCACAGAGCCATAGACCTCTACCTACCTAAATTAGGGTGCTCTGCTTCCTAGGCTTCTGCCGCCATATTCAAATGTCTGACCATCTACTCCATTTAAAGGAAATTATCTTTAAAATTTGACCTAAGTGGTCAAATCTTCAGACACTATAAATTAGAATGCCAGCAGTCCACTGAATTGAACACAGTAGAGTGGAATACTAGCTGTGTAAAGGACAGCCTTCAGCCTGGTCAGTTTCTTTATATGGAATCAAGCCTCTTCCCTTCTGCCATGAATCAGTACCTGAGCCTCCAGCATGCATTTAGCTAAGCCCTAGGTAGGAAGTGAATTAATGAAAGATGTTAAATATTCCCTTGGTTGTAAATAGGTCTTTTGATGGTTGGAAGACTGGGGAGATTGGCAACTATAAAATTCAACACTTAACAACTTCTCATGATAAAAGTCAAGCCCTGGTTTTTTTGTTGGTTTGCTTTCCTCCATTTTGTCTATGCCTTAGAATCATTAGCAGTGAAAATCTGAAATGTCACAATTTTACTCTGGAGTTTTGAAAGCTGCCAGTACTCCAACTGAAATATATCTAGATTTACATATTTTCTATTTATTTATTGATGGAGATGGAGTCTCTCTCTGTTGCCTAGACTAGAGTGCAGTGGCACGATCTTGGCTCACTGCAACTTCCACCTCCCTGGTTCAAGCAATTCTCCTGCCTCAGCCTCCCAAGTAGCTGGGACTACAGACACATACCACCATACTCAGCTACATTTTTTGTATTTTTTGTAGAGATGGGGATTCGCCATGTTGCCCAGGCTGGTTTTGAACTCCTGAGCTCAGGCAATCCACCTGCCTTGACTTCCCGACGTGCTAGGATTACAGGCATGAGCCACCATGCCTGGCCTACATATTTTCTTTTTATTTTCCTCCTGTCTTCATAGAAAGTGAATAGAATTAGAAGACAAAGTAGTCATCAAAACAAACTCAAAGGCATTAAGACACCTTACGAAGTCTTTTGAGGCAATCACTCTGTTGTCCATTGTCTCTTGGGGAAAGAAGTGCTCTCGTTTTTTCTGCACAACTGGGCATGTAGTTTAGCAACAACCTTCACAAGCCTCCCCCTCCCCCTCCCCGCTCTCTCTTTTCTCTCTCCCTCCCCATCCACCACCTTTCTTACCTATACAAGATGAATGGGAGCTGGATGTTTAAAAAATTTCTATGGGCTGTTGTCTAAAATCAGGAAGCCATGGTGACAGTTTAAAAGGGAAAAATGCTTTCTAAAGGATGACTGGAGGAAGGAATCATGGAATGTTCTAACTTCATTGATACTGATTCACAGGTCTCTGAGATCCTTTTCTAACAAACTATAGAAATAAGGATGCAGTTTGTTTTTCCCAAGATTGGCAGATTAGAGGCATTCAGCATGCCTCAGCCCTTGCAAATAGACTTGATATTTATATACTATCTTGCTGTGAGCTTTAATTCAATAAGCAAATGGTAATCTACCAGAATCTTAAAGAACAACCCAGATCTCCATGAGGAAAACACCAGCAAACTGGCCTTGTGGCAGTGTCCAGCTGGTAAAAAGAGAGAAAAAAAAGAAAAAATTCCACCTGCATGAAAATAATTACAAAAATTAAAAGTGCTAGCATCTCCAGATGTGAAGGAACCAGAGCAAGAATTCTAGCACCATGAAAAATCTGAATGTAATGATACCATCAAAGGATTACAACAGCTCTCCAGCAATGGTCCATAACCAAAATGGAAACATGGCAATGGCAGATAAAGAAAGTAAAGCATAGATTGCAAGGAAGCTCACTGGTATCCAAGGCAGGGTTGAAAATCAGTACACCTTTCTCCTGCCAGCATTGCAGGCCTAAACTCTCATGTGAAGGGTGCAATCCTTAAACTGGAGTTGGGTAGTGGTGGGCTGGCACTCCCTTCTGACCTCTGGTGCAATAACCTCAGAATCACACATAGCCCAGAACTTAAAGGATTTAGAGGAATGGCTGCATACTGAGTCCTGAGGCATGGTCATGGCACTGAAGCCGCTGCTAGGAACTAGCACTATGGCCTTTGGTGTACACAAATCCATGTTCACCATGGAAGGCAAACACAGCCATCTTCTTTAATCATATTGGTGGCATGCAGCAGGACACTATCCTGGCCAAAAGCTTCATTTCAGGATCCTCTAGTCTCAGTACCCCATTAACTATGACATTTTGGCCAGATCTTGAAAAATTTCCTCCCCCGCAGGCTCAAAAGACCTGCAGATGGCGAACCTATGAGTGGTGTCTCAACCCAATGTTCAGGAGCTTCCTAGCATATACAAACACCTAGGGCTAGACAACAAAGAATTAGTGTTGCCACCCATTGTCAAAAAAGTGCTCAAAAGAGTGGTGGCCAAGTTCAATGCCTTACAGCCGATTACACTGTGAGCCCAGTTATCTATGTTGATTCAATAGGAGCTGACAGAGAGAGCCAAGGACTTCAGTCTCATATGGGATGATTTAGCCATTTCAGAGCTAAGCTTTAGCTGAGAGTACATAGCTACTGTAGAAGCCAAACAAGTGGTCCAGCAGGAGGCCCAGAATGCCCAGTTCTTAGTTTAAAAAAAAAAAAGCAAAGCTACACCACCAGCAGAAGATTGCCCAGGCCAAGTGTGAAGCCGAGGTCGTCAAGATGCTTGGGGAAGCACTGGCCAAGAAGCCTGGCTACATCAAAATTCACAAGATTCAGCCAACCCAGAACATCTCCAAGACAATCACATCACAGAATCATATCTGTCTCACTGATGACAATTTTGTGCTGAACCTACAAGATGAGACTTTCACCTGGGGAAATAATGGCAGCCTCATTAAGGGTAAGAAATGAGCCTGGTAACAAAGAATTTCAACCTCAAAGAGAAAGTGAATCTGCTTTCCAGTTTTTTGAGAAGCCAGTTAGGGGCCCACCCTGTCCCAATATCGTGTGAAAGTTTCCTGTACCTGCAGGTATCCTTCAAACTCCTCCTGGATAAAGAAAGACAGAGATCAGCCCTTTTTCAGTGGAATTACTTTTCTCCTCCCTGTGCTGGCCAGGGGTGTTGGGACAGTGTATAATTCTTCAGTGACTTCCTGTATTGTTGTTTCCCTCCTCAAGACTGAGAAGAGATAGCCCCTAACCCAAGAATTCTCAATAAATTTTTATTACTTAAAAAAAAAGGAAAGAAAATCAACACAAACTTCTAAAGCAATCCAGAAAATAAAGAAAGAGATAAATATCTTAAAATCAGAGTTTCTGGAATTGAAAATCTCACTTAAAGAATTCCAAAATAAATTAACGCTTTATCAATGGACTGGACCAAGCAAAAAAAAGAATTTCAGAATTTGAAGACTGGTCTTTTTAACCTAATCTAACAAAAATAAAGAAAAACTGATCTTTAAAACTGAGCAAAGTCTTTGAGAAATATGGGATTATGTAAATCAACCAAATCTATGAATTATTAGCATTCCTGAGAAACAAAGAGTAAAAGTAAACAACCTAGAAAATATACCTGAGAAATTAATTTAAGAAAACTTTCCTAATTGAGATCTGTTGGCAAGATGGCCGAATACAAACAGCTCCAGTCTGCATCTCCCAATGAGACCAATGCAGAAGGCAAGTGATTTCTGCATTTCCAGCTGAGGTACCCTGTTCAGCTTATTGGGACTGGTTAGGCAGTGGGTACAGTCCACAGAGGGTGAGCCAAAGTAGGGTGGTGCACTGCCTTACTGGGGAAGTTCAGAGTGGGGTGGAGACCTCCCTCTCCCAGACAAAGGAAGCCATGAAGGACGGTGCTATCCAACCCAGACACCACTTTTCCCATAGTTTTGGCAATCTACAGACCAGGAGATTCCCTTGCCTGCCTACATCGCCAGGGCCCTGGGGTTCAAGCACAAAACTGGGTGGCTGTTAGGACAGAAACCAAGCTAGCTGTAGGAGTTTTTTGGTTTTGTTTCTGTTTGTACCTCAGTGGTGCCTGGAACCCCAGCGAGACAGAACCATTCACTCTCCTGGAAAGGGAGTGGGTTCCACTCCCACAGAGCCCAGAAAGCTAAGAACTACTGGCTTGAAATTCTCACTGCCAGCACAGCAATCTGAAGTTGACCTGGGATGCTCAAGCTTAGTGGGGGGAGGGGCATCCACCATTATGGAGGCTTGAGTAAGTGGTTTTCCCCTGACAGCCCTAAAAAGGCTTGGAAGTTCAGACTGGGCAGAACTCAACACAGCACAGCAAAGCAGCTGTGGCCAGACTGCTTCTCTAGATTCCTATTCACTTGGCAGGGCATCTCTGAAAGAAAGGCTGTAGCCCCAGTCAGAGGCTTATAGATAAAATTTCCATCTCAATGGGACAGAACACCTGGGGGAAAGGGGCAGCTATCAGCACACCTTTAGTAGACATAAACATTTCTGCCTGCTGGCTCTGAAGAGAGCAATGGATTCTGACAAGGAGGGTTCTACCAGGACAGCACTCTAGCCCTGCTAAAGAACAGACTGCCTCCTCAAGCGGGTTCCTGAACCCCATGCCTTTTGACTGGGAGAGACCTCCCAACAGGGGTTGACGGAAACCTCACACAGGAGAGCTCTGGCTGGCATCAGGCCAGTGCCCTGCTGGGACAAAACTTCCAGAGGAAGGAGCAGGCAGCAATCGTTGCTGTTCTGCAGCTTCAGCTGGTAATACCCAGGCAAATAGGGTCTGGAGTGGACCTCCAGAAAACTGCAGCAACCTGCAGAAGAGGGACCTGTTAGAAGAAAAACTAACGAACAGAAAGCAATAACATCAACAAAAAGGACCCCCATACAGAAACCCCATCCAAAGGTCATCAAACTCAAAGATCAAAGGTAGATAAATCTGTAAATATGAGGAAAAAACAATGCAAAACAGCTGAAAATTCCAAAAACCAGAATGCCTCTTCTCCTCCAAATGACTACAACTCCTCTCCAGCAAGAGCACAAAACTGGACAGAATGAGTTTGATGAATTGGCAGAAGTAGGCTTCAGAAGGTGGGCATGACAAACTCCTCTGAGCTAAAGGAGCATGCCCTAACCCAATGCAAGGAAGCTAAAAACCTTAACAAAGTTTATAGGAACTGCTAACTGGAATAACCAGTTTAGAGAAGAACATAAATGACCCAATGGAGCTGAAAACACAGCACAAGTATCAATAGCCTAATAGAACAAGCAGAAAAAAAGGGTATCAATGATTGAAGATCAACTTACTGAAATGAGGTATGAAGACAAGATTAAAAAGACTGAAAATGAACAAACAACCCCTCCAAGAAATATGGGACTATGTGAAAAGACCAAACCTGCAATTGATTTGGATCCCTAAAAGTGACAGGAAGAATGGAACCAAATTGAAAAACACACTTCAGGATATATACAGGAGAACTTCCCCAACCTGGCAAGACAGTCTAACATTCAAACTCAAGAAATACAGAGACTACCACTAACATGCTTTTCAAGAAGAGTAACTCTAAGACACATAATCAACAGATTCTCCAAGTTTGAAATGAAGGAAAAAAAGTTAGGGGCAGCCAGAGAGAAAGGTCAGGTTACCTACAAAGGGAAGCCCATCAGACTCACAGCAGATCTCTCTGCAGAAACTCTGCAAACCAGAATAGAGTGGGGGCCAATATTCAACATTCTTAAAGGAAAGAATTTTTCAACCCAGAATTTCAAACTAAGCTTCATAAGCAAGGAGAAATAAAATCCTTTACAGACAAGAAAATGCTGAGGGACTTTGTCACCACCAGGCCTGCCTTACAAGAGCTACTAAAGGAAGGACTAAACATGGAAAGGAAAAACTGGTACCAGCCACTGCAAAAACATACCAAAGACCATCAACACTACGAAGAAACTGCATTAACTAATGGGCAAAATAACCAGCTAGCATCATAATGACAGGATAAAATTCACACATAACAATATTAAGCTTAAATACAAACAGGCTAAATGCCCTAATTAAAAGACTGGCAAATTGGATGAAGAGTCAAGACCCATCAGTGTGCTGTATTCAGGAGACCCATCTCATGTGCAAAGACACACATAGGCTCAAAATAAAGGGATGGAGGAATATTTACCAAGCAAATGGAAAGAAAAAAAGGCAAGGGTTGCAATACTAGTCTCTGATAAAACCAATTTTAAACCAGCAAGATCAAAAAAGACAAAGAAGGGCATTACATAATGGTAAAGGGACCAGTGCAACAAGAAGAGCTAACTATCCTAAATATATAGGAACCAATACAGGAGCACCCAGATTCATAACACAAGTACTTAGAAACCTACAAAGAGTCTTAGACTCTCACACAATAAGAGTAGCAGACATTAATACCCCACTGTCTATATTAGACAGATCAATGAGAAAAAATTAACAAGGATATTTAGGACTTGAAGTTGGCTCTGGACCAAGTAGACCTAATAGACATCTACAGAACTCTCCACCCCAAATCAATACAATATACATTCTTCTCAGCACCACATCACACTTATTCTAAAATTGACCACATAATTGGAAGTAAAACACTCCTCAGCAAATACAAAGAATGGAAATCATAACTAACAGCCTCTTAGACCACAGTGCAATCAAAGTAGAACTTGGGATTAAGAAACTCACTCAAAACTGCATAACTACATAGAGACTGCACAACCCACTCCTGAATGACCACTAGGTAAATAAGGAAATTAAGGCAGAAATGAAGAAGTTCTTTGAAATCAATGAGGCCAAAAAGACAACCTACCAGAATTTCTGGGACACAGCTAAAGCTGTGTTAAGAGAGAAATTTAAAGTACAAAATGCCCACATGAAAAAGCAGAAAAGATCTAAAATCAACACCCTAACATCACAATTAAAAGAACTGGAGACACAAGAGCAAAGAAATTCAAAAGCTAGCAGGAAATAAGAAAGAACTAAGATCAAGGTTCTTAGCTTCCTTGCATTGACTTAGAACATGCTTCTTTGGCTCAGAGAAGTTTATTATTATCCACCTTTAGAAGCCTGTTTCTGTCAATTTGTTAAACTCATTCTCCGTCCAGTTGTGTTCCCTTGCTGGTGAGGAGTTGTGATCCCTTGGAGAAGAAGAGGCATTCTGGATTTTGGAGATTTCAGCATTTTTGTGCTAGTTTTTTCACATCTTCATGGATTTATCTTCCTTTGGTCTTTGAAGTTGGTAACCTTTGGATGGGGTCTCTGAGTGGACGTCCTTTCTGTTGATGTTGAAACTATTTCTTTCTGTTAGTTTTCCTTCTAACAGGCCCCTCTGCTGCGGTCTGCTGGAGGTCCACTCCAGACCCTGCTTGCCTGGGAATCACCAGAACAGCAAAGATTGCTGCCTGTTCCTTCCTCTGGTAGCTAATCCCAAAAGGGTGCCTGACATGCCAGCCAGAGCTCTTCTACATTAGGTATCTGTTAGCCCCCTGCTTGGAGGTGTCTCCCAGTCAGGATACATGGGGGTAAGGGAGCTACTTGAGGAGAAAGTATATTCTGTCTATTATCAGAGCATCAAACATAGTATTCTGGCCAGGGCAATCAGGCAAGAAAAAGAAATAAAGGGTATTCAGTTAGGAAAAGAGGAAGTCAAATTGTCTCTATTTGCAGACAACATGATTGTATATTTAGAAGACCCTATCCTCTCTGTCCAAAATCTCCTTAAGCTGATAAGCAACTTCAACAAAGTCTCAGGATACAAAATCAATGTGCAAAAATCACAAGTATTCCTAATACACCAATAACAGACAGAACCAAATCGAGAGTGAACTCCTATGTACAATTGCTACAAAGAATATAAAATACCTAGGAATACAACTAACAAGGGATGTGAAAGACCTCTTCAAGGAGAACTGCAAACCACTGTTCAAGGAAATAAAAGCAGGCACAAACAGATGGAGAAACATCCCATGCTCATGGTTAGGAAGAATCAATATCATGAAAATGGCCATACCACCCAAAGTAATTTATAGATTCAATGCTATTCCCATCAAGCTACCATTGACTTTCTTCACAGAACTAGAAAAAAAAATACTTTAAATTTCATATGGAACCAAAAAAGAGCCCATGTAGCCATGACAATCCTAAGCAAAAAGAACAAAGCTGAAGGTATCAAACTACCTGACTTTATACTACAAGGCTACAGTAACCAAAACAGCATGATACTGGTACCAAAACAGATATATAGACAAATGGACCAGAACAGAGGCCTCAGAATTAACACCACATATCTACAACCATCTGCTATTTGACAAACATGGCAAAAATAAGAATTTTGGGGGGGAAACAGGGAAAGGATACCCTATTTTAATAAATGATGCTGGGAAAACTGGCTAGCCATATGCCAAAAAGAGAAACTGGACCTCTTCCTTACACCTTATACATAAATGAACTCTAGATGGATTAAAAATTTAGATGTAAAACCTAAAATTATCAAAACCCTAGCAGAAAACCTAGGCAATACCATTCGGGACACAGTCAAGGGCAAAGACTTCATTAATAAAACATCAAAAGCAATTGCAACAGAAGCTAAAATTGCCAAATGGGATCTAATTAAAGAGTTTCTGCACAGCAAAAGAAACTATCACCAAAGTGAACAGGCAATCTACAGGATAGGAGAAAATTTCTGCAGTCTATCCATCTGACAAAGGTCTAATATCCAGAATGTACAAGGAACTTAAACTTACAAGACAAAAACAACCTTATCAAAAAGTAGGCGAAGGATATGAACAGACACTTCTCTAAAAAAGACATTTATGCAGCCAACAATCATATGAAAAAAGTCATCATCACTGGTCATTAGAGAAATGAAAATCAAAACCACAAGAGATACTATCTCACGCCTGTTAGAATGGAGATCATTAAAAAGTGTGGAAACAGATACTGGTGAGGAGGCAGAGAAGTAGGAATGCTCTTACATTCTTGGTGGGAGTGTAAATTAGTTCAACCATTGTGGAAGACAGTGTAGTGATTCCTCAAGAATCTAGAACCAGAAATACCATTTGACCCAGCAATCCCATTACTGGGTATATACCAAAAGGATTATAAATCATCCTACTATAAAGACACATGTGCACATATGTTTACTGCAGCACTATTCACAATTTCAAAGACTTGGAACCAACCCAGATGCCCATCAATGACAGACTGGGTAAAAAAAACATGGCACATATACACCATGGAATACTATGAAGCCATAAAAAAGGATTAGTTCATGTCCTTTGCAGGGACATGGATGAAGCTGGAAACCATCATTCCCAGCAAACTCACACAAGAACAGAAAATCAAATGCCACCTGTTCTCACTCATAAGTTGGAGTTGAACAATGAGAACACATGGACACAGGGATGGGAACATCACACACTAAGGCCTGTCGGGGGATGGAGCAAAAGGGGAGATAGCGTGCTAAGACAAATACCTAATGCATGTGGGGCTTAAAACCTAGATGACAGGTTGATAGCTGCAGCAAACCACCATGGCACATGTATACCTATGTAACAAACCTGCACGTTCAACACCTGTATCCCAGAACTTAAAAGAAAAAAAACTTTCCTAATCTTGCTAGAGAGGTAGATAGCCAGATACAAGAAAACCAGAGAACATACTGTACAAAACAAACATCTCCAAAACATATGGTCACTAAATTGTCCAAGATCAATGGCAAAGAACATGAGACAAGGAAACAAAAGAATAATACTTGCTCCCATAGAAACACACTTAAGTACATAGCACACAGACCCCATGAAGCAAAACACAATAGAAACTACAAAGCAACCAGCTAACAACTTCACAATAGGATCAAAACCTATCAATATTAACCTTGAGTGTAAATGTTCTAAATGCTCCACTTGAAAGGCATAGAGTGGAAAATTGAATAAGAAAACAAGACCCATTGGTCTGCTATATTCAAGAGAACCATCCCACACATAACAACACCCATAGGCTCAAAGTAAAGAAAGATAGATCTACCATGTAAATGGAAAGCAAAAAAAAAGCAGTGGTCACTATTCTCATATCAGATAAAAAAGCCTTTAAACCAAAAATAGAAAAAAAAGAACAAAGAAGAGCTTTATGTAGTAATAGTCATCAGGAAGACTTAGCTCCCCTACATATATACACAGCCAATATTGGAGCACCCACATTCATAAAATAAGCACTTCTAAGTTTATGAAAAACACAGACAGCCACACAATAATACTATGGAACTTCATCACCCCACAGACAGCATTAGACAGATCACTGAGGGAGAAAACTAACAAATATTCTGAGTTTAAATTTGACACTTACAAATTGGACCTAATATCTACAGAATATTCCACTCATCAACCACAGCATAGACATTGTTCTCAACTGTATAGGGAGCAGACTCCAAGACTGACCACATGCTCAGCCATATCACAAGTCTCAATATATTCTAAAAAATTAAAAACATACCAACCATACTCTTTGGTCACAGTGAAATAAAAACAGAAATCAATACCAAGATGATCTCCCAAAACCACACAATTACATAGAAATCAAACAACTTGCCCCTGAATGACTTTGGATAAACAACAAAATCAAGGCAGAAACTTAAAAAGAATTATTTGAAATAAATGAAAACAGAGACACAAAATGCCAAAATTTCTGGGATCCAAAAAAAACCAGTGTCAAGAGGAAAGTTTATAGTGCTAAATGCCTACTTCACAAACTTAGATCTCTAATATATGATCTAACATCACACCTAAAGGAGTTAGAAAAACAAGAATAAACTAACCCCAAAGCTAGAAGAAACAAAGAAATAACCAAAATCAGAGCAGAACTGAACAAAATTGAGACACAGAAATCCATACAAACAATCAATGAAACCCAGAGTTGGTTATTTGAAAGGACAAGCAAGATCAATAGATTGCTAGCTAAGTTAACAAAGAAAAAGGGAGAAGATTCAAATAAACAGAAATAATAAAGGTGATATTACAACTGATCCCACAGAAATACAAAAGATTCTCAGAGAATGTTATGAACACCTCTATGCACACAAACTTACATGGTTCCATTTATTCAAAGATCAAGAAAAGATAAAAATGCAAAAAAAAATCTCATTGAATATCTTGAACACCTCTAAGCACACAATTTGGAAAATCTACAGGAAATTGATAAATTCCAGGAAACACAGTCTCCCAAGTATGAATCAGGAAGACACTTAAACAGACCAATAGCAAAATTGAATCAGTAATAAAAAATCTACCAACCAAAAAATGCCCACGATCAGATGAATTCACAGCTGAATTCTAGCAGACCTACAGAGAAGAGCTGGTACCAATTCTGTGAAACTAATTCAAAAACTTAGGAGGAGGGACTCCTCCCTAACTCATTCTATAAATCCAGCATCACCCTGTTACCAAAACCTGGCAAAGACAGAATAAAAAAAGAAAACTACAGGCCAATATCCCTGATGAACATGGATGCAGAATCCTCAACAAAATACGAGCAAATGGAATTCAATAACACATGATCAAGTAGGCTTCATTCCTGGGTTTCAAGGATGGTTCAACATATATAAATCAATAAATGTGGTTCACCACATAAATAGAATTAAAAACAAAAACCAAATGATAATCTCAATAGATGTAGAAAAAACTTTTTATAAAATCCAACATTCATTCATGACAAAAACCCTCAAGAGACAAGGCATCAAAGAAACATACCTCAAAATAGAAAGAGTCATCTATGACAAGCTCATGGCCCACATCATACTGAATGGGCAAAAGCTGGAAGCATTCCCCTGGGAGAACTGGAATGAGGCAAGAATGCCTACTCTCACTATTCCTATTCAGCATAGTGCTAGAAGTGCCAGCCAGAGCAATCAGATAAGACAAATAAAGGACATCCAAATAGAAAAAGAAGAAATCAAACTGTCTTCTTCACAGGTGATATGAATACTTTTAGAATTCAGACAACATGAATAAGCCAGCTACAGAGAAGAGTTAGAATTTTAAAAGTAATTTGCAAGACCATGCTTATCTTATGGAGAAATTCCTGGTCATAGCCAAAAGAAGGGAGGACATATGCCCACAAAAAGACATAGATAAAAATATGAAAGCAGCTTTATATGTAATATCCAAAAGTGAAAACTACCCAATACATATCAACAGGAGAGGTACATATTGTGTGGGTCCATTTATTCAAAGATCAAGAAAAGGTGAAAAAAAATTACTACTGAAGCAAAATAGTGGTTATTTCATTCGAGGTTGCTGACTGAAAAGAAGCACAGGGAGCCTCTGAGGTGCTGGAAATGTTCTGCATGAGTGAAAATCATTCAATTGTTTGTATATACAAAAAATATCAAGCTATACCCTGAAAATCAGGGTACTTTTTCTATTTAGACATAAAGTTCAAAAAAAGAGAAAAACACAATAATGTTTGATCTTAAGAAACATACGATGAGTCTTGTGATAATAGTTGGTGTATTTACAGTAAGACTATTCATAAACATGTTTGCTTTATGAAAATCTCTTCATAAAACTTCTGCCCAGTTTCACTATGATCCCTGCTTCTTGTTCCTCTGAACATATATTTGTTTTTATTTAGTAACTAAAGCTTTTATTTTCCTCTTCACTTTGGCTGCCAGGCAGCCCTAAGTCCAATATGCAGTCAATCCAAGTATCTGTGTAGTATTTTTCATGTATATTTTAAGCGAATATCAACCCTACCACAGACTTTAGCTTATTTCTTTCCAGCCATATATATTCCCTCCATAAATTTCCTCACTTACTATTTTTGACAATCAAAATTGTAAATACCAAGACTTGTAGATTCGGCTTCAGATGATGCAATTAATAACCTCTTAAATATTTTAAGAAGCTATAATTATTTATTGACTTCTTCCATGGAGTCTATTGCATTTGTTTCTGTAAATAACATAAAAAGTTCTCTACCTAGTTTCAAAAAATAAAACATTGAATTCTTTTGTTTCATGTTGGTGAATTATTCTTTTGTTTCATGTTGGTGCTTCTGATTTCTGATTCTAACTCTCCTTGATGTTTGGTGATTCCTAATTGTTGTCTGATCTCTTCCAGGACAGTTCTCTTTTGCACATTTGTTTTTTGGGGCTTTTTTGGTGTGTATGTGTGTGCGCATGTGTGTGTAAGGTTGAATGTGTATAGTGGCAGGGTGGGGAGCAGCTAGATCTGACTTCACCTGCTTTCTACTTTTCAGAAATTCTTTCATTTTTAATCCAATACTGGAAGTTATTTTATCAGACAGCATCATTGTTGAATTTTTTTGAAAATATTCTTTCATTTTTTTATTTCATGGAATTTAGGATGAGAAAGAAAGCAGGCTTATGGGCTCAGCCTGCCATCTTCAGATCACTTGAGAGTATAAAAGAGCTCAGCAATAGGGGAGAAATAGGAGAAATGGAAATAAGCAAAGCAGAGTCACTAGAATTCAGTGGCCAAGCTCTGAGGTTATGAACTGCAGAATCGGAAAAGCAAAGAGGCCTCTAGCTGCCATCTTGTATTCCTGCATATATGCACCTAATCTCAGCTGTTCAGCTCCAGACTCCTGAGTGCCAGCCCTAAAGCTCCTCTCAGTCTCTTTTCATTCCAATAGATGAAAGAAATTACTATGTGTTGGGAGAAACTTGCCAAACTAGAATCACAAGTGTGCGTCAGTGAAAAAAATAATTGCTAGCAGAAAGAAGATGGTTCATAGAACACCTATAGCAAATAATTAAAAGTTTTGTTCTCCTTAAAGAAGTTAGAGGTCAACAATATTTCTGATATTGAAGAGGTGAATATGTGTACAAACCAAAGAATGGTGATCCAGGTCAGGCATCTCTAGCAGTGACCACTACTATTACAGGGCATGCTGAGAGGAAGCAGCTGAAAGAAATGCTGCCCAGCATCTTAAACCAGCTTGGTACATACAATCTGACTATTTAAGGGAGACTGATGAAGTTATTCTGCCCAAATAATCTAGAAGATGGAAGAGCATCATTTGTTAATGGGGATGATGATGAGGATGAAGTCCCAGATCTTGGAGAGGATTTTGATGAGGCGTCCAAGAGTAAGGCAAAATGAGACAACATTTGAAGAAGATAAAACTTTAAGTTACTGGAACCTGCTATTTTATGACTGCTTTTTAAATTTTTCATTTAAGTAACTGATAGAATCTGAATTTTTAATATTTTTAAGCCTAAGACCCTTGGACATTGCAGCTCTTTTCAGGTTTTGTTTATGTATTATTCATTTTTTATAGCTAATTAAACTGAAGAGATAGCAATAAAAATTTGAACCAAAGGTTTAAGAAGTTCTCTGGCGGAGCATGATGGCTTATGCCTATAATCCCAGCATTTTGGAAGGCCAAGGTAGGAGGATCACTTGAGCCCAGGAATTCAGGACCAGCCTGGGCAACATAGCAAGATACTGTCTCTTAAAAGAAAAAAATTAAAAAGAAGCTAGACACAGTGGCAGGTGCCTTTAGTTCTAGCTACTTAGGAGACTGAGATGGGAGGATCATTTGAGCCCAGGGGGTGAAGATGGCACTGAGCCATGATCATACTACTGAACTCCAGCCTGGGTGATAGAGCAAGACCTTGTCTTAAAAACAAATAAATAAATAATGAAATAAAAAGTTATCTGCCTAGTTAAAAAAAAATTGAGATGTAAGGTCCTGGGTAGCAGGTGAAGTTGGGAAGCAATGCAAGGTCCTTGCCTGGAAACAGATTTGATCACCTGTATCTGCCTCCTATCGGTCATTGTACTGCAGGTTTTGGAGGGGCCAGCCATTTGTAAACAACCAGAGATATGGCAGGCAAGAGCCACCTCATCCTGTCACCCCCATGAGACTCCAGAAAACTTTCTTTCTTCTACCACCCTCCTCCCACTGATTGGGAGTCTCTGATTAGATATGTTCCCTATTGCTGATGTCAAATATAAACCTCTATGAGAGCAAACAGCCAGCCATATGTTGACTGAGTTCCTGTGGGGGAAAACTAGTGATTTTTTGGTTTTTCAGGCTGAGGATGAAAAGCTTTGGGTAAGTTATTTCTGGCAATTGCCTGGGGGTAGCATCTAAGAAGGATTTGTCAGTGTTTTTGATGAAAACATTTTTGAAGAGAAGGACTAGGAATTTGAGAGCTTCAGTTCGAGTCGAAATACAAATTGTGTGCTAAACTTAATATTTATTTCTTAGTGAACTAGGGATTTAACAAAGTATTCCATGTACTTTTAATGGCAAAATATTCTATTACTTTTAATGGCAAAAACTACAAATTTGCACCAGCCTACTATATCCTATTTTATAATGCTTGGCATATATTGAATACTTAATAGCTGTTAGCTATAATTATTTCTTTTATTATGTGCTTGGTTATCGATTTTGAATATTACAGTGGATCTCTGCCATACCTCTAAATGCCTGAAATGTTCTGGGGTACAGATTTTAAAAGAAATTGTTTCTATATTACAGAGCCTTTTTAAAGACTCTGTAGTGAGGTGGCAGTGATTTTATAAAATACAAAATAGCTACCCTGAAAATTTTAGGCTAGAAATAAAATTATTTCTTTCAAATGCTTCTCAGCTCCAAATTCCGTGAGGAAGATTTAAAAGGGAGAGATTCTGAAGCCATATACTTACTCATCCATAGACATAATATCATTTCCCTACCAAGCCCTTTGCAACTTCTGAGGTTTCCATGCTTGTGAGAAAGCAATTCCTTTCTGGTAAATGGAAGTTAATGAGTTTGAAAACATCTCCCAGCAAGAGAGCAGGCAGGGACCATCCCCTGACAGCTTCTAGAGAAATTTGAATTTTGTCAATTTGCTGACACAATAAAGATTGATGATGTTTTGTTTATATTTTTAAAGGCCTTGACACAAAACTTTTTTTTTAATTCTTCACACCCTTCCATTTCTATTCACTTGATGTTAACAAAGATCAAGGCTCTAAGTAAAAAAAAGATCTCTTTTTAAATCAAAACAACTTCTACAAGTGCCTAAAATCAGATATATTACCTGATTAATTGCTTTGGTGATTCGCAAGGCACAATTAAAGCCTATTCCGGCAAATTGCAAAGGAAAGCTTCCTTGTTTTTTTTTTTAAATGTCTTTAAAATTGTATTTTCACTGTCAGTATTATAGTTATTCCTTCTTAGAAATGTGTAACAGATTTTTTAAAGGCAAGGGCAGAAAGAAATGCAGAGGCCGTGTAATTAGCCCTAGTGGTTGAGGCAGAATTTTTTTCTTTATTTCTTCAAACTTTGTACTGATCTCTGCTTACCTGGACCCAGTAATTTGCAAATGTTTGCATCAAGCCCTCCAAGATAGAAACAGTGGAGTCCAGGATCCTGGTGGGGATGTGAAGGATGCTTCCCCTAAGAGAAGGGAAAGCCTGTAAGGACATTTCTTTAAATCCACACCAAGCCAAAGACTAAGAATACTGGTTTCTTAACTTTTCTGAGACTCCAGTACCAGACCTCAATCTCATTAGTTACTCTATTCATTCTCGACGCAAACAGAAAAACAGATCACATGATTAAGTCAAATGCTGCCCATCTCTGGCTGACGCAGGAGCACAGGTTATAAGGAACTGGGGAATCCAGGAATCCTATATAATTATTATATGTGATCTCTCCTGGGGATGCTTTCTGGGAAGGCATTTTTTGTCCCAGCTGGCTTCCAGGCTTCAAGCTGCAGCAGAAAAGTTTCCAGAAGAGAATTACACAAATTCCTAAAGAGTAAGCCCTTATCTGTTCTTTCTGGGCCAGCCGAAACATCAGCAATATGCTTTTGCTCTTGCATTTTGTAGTCAAAATGCAAGACTCATCTAAGTCTTCTCTGTAGGTCCCAATCAAAGAACCATTGTTCTAAAACAGATGAGAACAATAAAAGTTGCATTTAAGTTTAATTGTGTGTGTGTGTGTATATATATATATACATATATATATATATGTATATATATATATACATATATATATATGTATATATATATATATATACACACATATATATATTATAAATAGATATTTAAATTACATAGTTCAAATTTCAAAAGGTACAAACTACAAACGGTTTGGTATAAATTTTCCTCTTGATGCCAGTAACCCAGCTATGAGCTCTCCTCTCCAGAAGCAAACAACTTCATTATTTTCTTATGCTTCTTCCAAAACCACTTAATCCAAAACCAAACAAAATTATGTCTATTTTTCTTTTTCATTTTTAATTGATACATAATCATTGTACATATGTATATGGAACATGTGATATTTTGATACATTCATATAATTTGTAATGGTCAAATCAGGTTAATTGGGATATCCTCAAACATTTATCTTTTCTTTATGCTGGAAACATTCTAATTCTCCTCTAGCTATTTTGAAAGATGCAATAGGTTATCGTTACCTATAGTCACTCCATTGAACTATTGAGCACTGGGTCTTATTCCTTTCATCTAACTGTATTTCTGTACCCATTAATCAACATCTTTTCATCCCCTTTTTTAATCACTTTTCCCAGCCTCTAGTCACCACTAATTTACTCTCTATCAACATGAGATCCACATGTTTAGCTCCCACATACGAATGAGAACATGTGATATTTATCTTTTTGTGCCTGGCTTATTTCACTTAACATAATAATCTCCAGTTCCATTTATGTAGCTGCAAATGACAGGATTTCATTTTTTATGGCTGAATAATATTCCATTGTGTATATATACCACAATTTCTTTATCCATCCATCTGTTGATGGACACGTAGTTTGACTCCATATGTGGGCTATTGTGGATGGTGCTGCAGTAAATATGGGAGTGCAGATAGCTCTTCAACATATTGATTTTCTTTCTTTTGGATATATACCCAGGGGTGGATTGCTGGATCATATGATAGTTCTGTTTTTAGTTTTTTTGAAGATCCTCTAAACTTTTCTCCATAGTGTCTGTACTAATTTATATTCCCACCAACAATTTATAAGTTCTCCCCTTTCTCTACTTCCTCACCAACATTGTTTTTTTGTCTTTTTTGATAAAAGCCATTTTAATCTGGGTAAGATGATACCTCATTGTGGTTTTCATTTATATTTCCCTGATGATTAGTGATATTGAGCATTTTTTTCATACCAGCTGGCCATTGTGTATCTTCTTTAAAAAAGATCTTTTGCCCATTTTTAACAGGATTAAGTTTATATTTTTAATTTTTGTGCATACATACTTAGTGTACATACTTATGGGGTACAAGAGAATTTTTGGCATAGGTATGCAATGTGTAATCACATCATGGAGAATGCAGTATCCATCCTCTCAAGCATTTATCATTTGTATTCCAAATAATCCAATTATATTCTTTTGGTTTCTTTAAATGTACAATTAAATTACTGTTGACTATAGCCACCCTTTTGTGCTGTCAAACAGTGGGTCTTATTTATTGCTTCTATTTATTTGTACCCATAAACCAGCCCCACTACCTCCTTGCAAACCCCACATTACCCTTTCCAACCTCTGATAACGAACCTTTTACTCTCTAGTTCCATGAGTTCAACTGTTTTGATTTTTGGATCCCACAAATAAGTGAGAACATGTGATGTTTGTCTTTCTGTGCCTGGCTTATTTCACTTAAGATAATAATCTCTAGTTCCCACCATGTCATTGCAATTTTTTTATCCATTCATCTGTTGATGGACACTTCAGTTGTTTCTAAATATTAGCTATTGTGAACTGTGCTGCAACAAACATAGGAGTGCAGATATGTCTTCGATATACTGATTTTCTTTGGGTATATACGCAGCAGTGGGACTGCTGGATCATATGGTAGCTCAATGTTTAGTGTTTTGAGAAACTGTTCTCTGTGGTGGTTTTACTAATTTACATTCCCACCAACAGTGTACGAGGTTTCCTTTTTCTCCACGTCATCATTAGCTTTAGTTACTGCCTTTTGGATATAAACCATTTTAACTGGGGTAAGATGCTATCTCATTGTAGTTTCGATTTGCATTGATCAGTGATGTTGAGCACCCTTTCATAATGCCTGTGTGCCATTTGTATGTCTTCTTTTGAGAAATGTCTATTCAAATATTTTGCCTATATTTTGATTCAATTATTAGATTTTCTAATACAGTTGTTTGAGCTCCTTATATATTCTGGTTATGAATTCCTTATCAGGTGGGTAGTTAGCAAATATTTTCTCTCCTATTCTGTAGATTGTCTTTTCACTTTGTTGTTTGTTTCCTTTACTGTACAGAAGCTTTCTAACTTGATGTCATCCCACTTGTTCATTTTTGCCTTGTGCTTGTGGGGTATTCTAGAAATTTTTGCCCAGAACAATGTCCTGGAGATTTTCTCCAATGTTTTCTTGTACCAGTTCCATAGCTTGAGTTCTAATATGTAAGTCTTTAATCCATTTTGATTTGATTTTTGTATATGCGATTTTGTACATGGTGGTTTGATTTTTGTATGAGGGTTTTTTGTATATGGGGAGAGACAGGTATAGTTTCATTCTTCTGCATATGGATATCTAGTTTTTTTCAGCACGATTTATTGAAGAGACTTCATTTTCCCCAATGTATATCCTTGGCATCTTTGTTGAAAATGAGTTCATTGTAGTTGTATGGGTGTGCTTCTGGGTTCTTTGTTCTGTTCCATTGGCCTATGCGTCTGTTATTATGCCAGTACCATGCTGTTTTGGTTACACAGCTCTATAATATAATAAAGTCAACTTTATTATATTATAGAGTTTTGTTCTTTATGTTCAGGATAGCTTTGGCTATTCTGGGTCTTTTGTGTTTCCACACAAATTTTAGGGGTTTTTTTTTTCTATTTATCTAAAGAATGTCATTGGAATTTTAATAGAGATTGCATTGAACCTGTAAACCACTCTGGGCAGTATTGGCATTTTAATAATAATGAATCTTCTAATCCATTAGCATGTAATATCTGTACACTTTTCGTGTATCCTTTCAATTTCTTTTATGGTATTTTATAGTATTTCTTGTAGAGATCTTTTACTACTTTGGTTAAATTTATTCTGAGGTATTTTATATTTGTATAGCTACTGTAAATGGTACTGCTTTCTTGATTTCTTTTTCAGATTCTCCACTATTGGTATATATAAATGCTACTAACTTTGTGTGTTTATTTGGTATCCTGCAACTTTGGAAGAAGTCCAGTTATTCTTGTTCACAGAGGATATAATCTTATATTTAGAAGAATCTAAAGACTCAACAAAAATCTTTTAGAATATATATATTTCTTTTTACTTATTTTTAAACAAATAAGCCTTGGTTTGTATCTTGCATTATGCAGTTTTGCTTCAAAAAAGCTTTGTTAAAATTATGTGAGATTTTTCATGTTTGGCTAATATGAAATATGAAAGATGGTATTCAGTATAGTCTTAAATTGCATTTTTCTCATATGTGAGACATCTTTTCATGTCTATAAAATCTATCTCTATTTCATGTTCTGCAATTGTTTTCCAATCTTTTCCCAAATTTTTACTAGACTTAGTATTTTTTCTTACTAATTTGTAGGGTTCTTTATATTCTAGGA
This sequence comes from Cebus imitator, assembly GCF_001604975.1. Classification (NCBI taxonomy): domain Eukaryota; kingdom Metazoa; phylum Chordata; class Mammalia; order Primates; family Cebidae; genus Cebus; species Cebus imitator. Next base: position 1,872,747 of record NW_016107574.1, on the reverse strand, counting down.
AAATTAACCCTTGCTGATACAGATATTTAGAAGGGCTATTCCACATCAGTATTTCATGAGGGATTTGGGGGCGTGTATAGGCACATTATCTAAATACATACCTCCATATTCTCCCATTTCTTCTAGTAATTTTATGGCTTTAATTTTTAAATATTTAAATATTTGAATCATTTAGAGTATATTCTGTTATGAGACATAAATCCAAGTTTATTTTCCTCCAGATAAAAACCCGGTAGTTTGAACCTAAATTCACTTTTTAAAAAACCCTTTCTTTTTTTTTTTTTGTAATTTATTTTATTACATTTTAGAAAAAACCCTTTCTTAACACTCAATTATTTTTTGACAAAACATTATGAGTGTTTCCAGTTCTTATAAATCTTTCTCCTCAGAATCATGGCATACTTTCATGATTTATCATTCACCCTAAATTTTAAGACAGCCTAGTCCAAGTAAGTAGAATTTCTAGAGAGGTGAATTTTGGGTCTTTGTGGAGCTTTTTTTCCTGAAGATTTGCATAAAATATCCTGAATTTGTCAGTTTTATTTTTATTCATCATTTGATTTCAATAGCCACAGAAACTTATGTTGAATTTTTATATGTAATTGCATCCCTACTGGAATATGGCTTTTTGCTGCATTTTTAAAATATTTGTAAATATATTTGTGTGGTGGTGTGTGTGTGTGTGTGTGTGTGTGTGTGTGTGTGTGTGTGTGTGTGATGATCTGCCTACCTGACACTGCCTGACATTACAAGGCATATAAGGACATTTGAGACCTAACTTCAGCCTCTTCAAAACACCTGCAAACCAAAATAAAGATAAAACAGGTAGACCAATTCTGAAATTAAAAGTAGAGAAATGGTATGTGCCTCAGAAACATACAAAGTGTGGAAGTTTAAAGGAAGGAAAAATCACATATTTTGAAGGGAGTTAAACAGGAAAGGACTCAAGAAAGTTATATTTGAGATGGTTTCTAAGAGGCTGAGACTGGAATGGGAAAAAACCTTCTAGGAAAAGGGAATCCTATGTGAAAATGCTTTACAAAGGTGGGAGGAGTGTTCTCCAGCAGAGAGCAGTACAATTTGATCGGAGGGTGAACATCGTGTAGGAGAGGGAGAGGAGAGAGCAACATGGAAGGGGAAATGGGGGCCAATCACTGAGGGCCTGGGATGAAGAGTTTGCAGGTTGTATGGGAAGTTTAACACTGGTGATGACAGGTGGATAGGGGCGACATGGCCCAGGCTCTGTCTTGTGAAAATCAAACATGAGAAAAACATGCAAAAGTATTGTCAGAAACTGGAGTCCATGTGTGAAGTTTTCAGAAAGTTGGCATTACCTGTGCGTGAGGATAAATGAAGACATGGCCCCTGTCCTCTAATACAGCTCTGCCTTTTTATGGAGGAGGTAGGATAGGGTTTGTTAATAAAAATGAGGCTAAGGCCCCTCCATGGAATATGAGATTGAAAACAAATAAAGAACAAACTATTAGTGTCATGATATTGAAAACAAATAAACAATAAACAGCTGTCAATAGCTTTGTTTTTTTCTACTTGATGTTGTTAACTCATAAGACAAGGCAAGAACACCTTGACAAAGGCCATAGTTGTCTTCCCTCCTAATAGGCACACTGGGAGGAGAAGCTGCTTGAGGTGACAACCAGAAATAGGACTGTCTCCCTGAACCTGTCTTGTGAACAGCAGAGATATGAATGTTGACCAGGGCTCCACCAGATGTGGAGATGGGAGAATATGATATTTAACTCAGATCCCTGCCTGGATTCTCTTTTTTCAAATGTTCCTTAAAGACATTTAGTTACTAATGCATTAAAATAAGCATCTTATAATTTATTTTTATAAAAAGCTTGTTAATAAATAAACTAAACCACAGCCTAATCACATGTTCTGAAGCTGGCATAATCAAGTGATGGGGCCAACAAGACAAGGTGGAGGGCTGAGTGGGAATGACGTCAATACTCTGCCCCATGCTCATATGCCTTCCCTATTTCCTCCTGCAGGCTCCCATATATAAATGTGCCTCCTTTCCCCATGACAGCTGCAGAGAACATTGATCATAGCCCCTTTAGATGCTCTAACCTTCAAAGGTCAAAGAGCACATTTTAATTTAGCACATAAGCATCTGTATTCATTTCTTTTCAATTACTATAGATGAATTGGCTTTCCTGGAAAAGTTAAGATATGCATTAGTAGAGCCCTTGAATAAAAGGTATCATCTAGACTACCTTAAGAAAAATGCAGATAGGGCTTCTAACCTAAGCAGTGCAGGCGCAAACCACATTTCTCTTTTCACCGTGTTGCCTATTAGAACATCAGCCTGGAGATAGTAATATACAAATAAAGATGTTTAAAAAGTGAAGGCTATGACTTCTAGAATAAGAAAGCCTCATAGAAAAAGCATTTGATTAAAATATATCTGACTTTGAAGCTTTCTATAGGATTTCAATTTATAAAATTAAGAAGAGGGAAGCATTAATATGTTGGTGTTTTACATTTTTAACCACTCCTGGTACACATACCCTATAATTTCATAGCCATTTTGGTGTAATGCCAACACCAGTGATTTTTGGTGCATAGAATTAAAAAAGAATAAGGAATAGTTTCAGGCAGAAAGATGAGCCTACCTAGAGAATAACAGGAAGGTCTGAGTGATGTCATGCAAATTTCTCTGCAAATTAGAGGTATGATATTTGTAGAATGTGGCATGGTAATCAATCTACAGATGAAAAAGACAATATCAGAATCAAGGCACAGAAGCACAAAAACTGACCAGTCTTAGCCTCTTTAAGATGTTTCAAATCCAAGGTAAATTTTGTTTGCATTGCCTTTCAAAGGTCCTGATTACTTTGTCCAGTCCACTGAGGTTACTGTTGGAACTTTTTGGGGCTGTAACATATAAAGATGGTGGGATGAGTTAACTGAATTTTCAATGTCATTCATGATGTTTTTTGACATTAGGTATAACTATAGCACCTGACTTACCAAATACACTTTGCTGCTGTCTTAGTCCATTTTTTGCTGCTATAACAAAATATGAAAGACTAGATAAATTATAGTGAACAGAAATTTATTGGCTCAAAATTGAACTGGGAAGTCCAAGGTTGAAGATGTAGCACTCGGTGAGAGCTTCTTTGCTGTATCGTCATATGGTGAAAAGTGGAAGAACAAGAGAAGGAGGGATGCAGGGCAAAAAGGAGAAGGTGAGAGAGTGTGTGAACTTGCAACGCCAATTAATGTGATAACAGCATTAATTCATTCATGAGGGCAGAGCCTTCATTGCCTAATCATCTCTGATGAGGTTCCATCTCCCAACACCATTACATTGAGAATTTAGGTTCCAATATGAATATTTTGGGGAACACATTCAAACCATAGCATTCTGCCACTGGACCCCAAAACTTAGATCTTTCTCATATTCGAAATACATTCATTCCAAACCAACTGTTCCAATGACTTAAACCTAAAACCCTTGGTCTGTGCACTGAGGATGAAGATTTAGAAGATGATGGACACAGAATCACTTTGGAGCAATTCAAGGATGAAGTGAACAAGAGGATTACGGAAATATGGTCAGCATTCTAGTAACACTATAAGTCCAAGATAATAAATGATTCTATAAAGTTAAAAAAAAATGCCAGCACCCATTCAAAAGTCCAACATTCAGGGTCTCATCTAAATCAGATATGGATGAGACTCAATGTTTTGCTTATCCTGAGGCAAATTCCCTCCAGTAATTATCCCGTTAAATCAAACAAGTTATCTACTTCTAAAATACGGTGGTGGGAAGGCATAGGATAGACCTTTCCATTCCAAAAGAGAGCAATAGGAAAGAAGAAGGGAGTAACAAGTCCCAAACACAACAGGGTAAACAACATCAACTATCAAGACTAGAGAGTAACTTTCTGGACTCCATGTCCCACCCCGTGGGCACACTGAGATGGGGACTGGGTCCCCAAGGCCTTGAGCAGCCCTGACATTATGGCTTTGCTGGGCTCTGTTCATGCAGCAGATCTCACAGATTCTAGTCCCACTTGCCACTCTTCTAGGCTGGACTTGTGCACTGGTGGCTTTCTAGTTCTGCATTCTTGGGGGCAGTCTCACTCCCATGGTTCCAGTAGGCATTACCCTAGTAGGGACTCTCCACAGTGGCTTTGCTCTTGTGATGAATATTTGTCTGAGTCCCAAGGCTCTCCATGACAGCCTTTGAAATCTAGGTGAAGGAAGCCATGCCCCTGGAACTCTTGCATTCTTCATGCCTGAAGAATTAGCTCCGTGTGGATTGTGCACGTTCTTGAATGGTAGCCCAAACTGCATTTGGGCCACTTAACTCATGGCTGGGGTGGTTAAGAAGTGCTGAGCCAGAAAGTGGGACACAGGGCTGTGAATGCTGAAGTCCTATGGGTACCTGTCTGAAAACCTTCCCTAAGGGTTCTAGCTTGCCTTTATGATCTCTGAAATGCTTTCATTGTCATTCTCTCACTGTCTTGATGAATAACATCTGGCTCTCTTCTATCCATATTAATTTATTTAGCAAACAGTGGCTTGCTCTCCTAAATATGACTTTTCATTCTTTACATGTTCCAGCTGTGAATTTTTTTTAATATTTCCATTCCAATTCCATTTTAATTATACATTCCATCTTCAAATAATTTATCATCTCTCATTTTACTATACGCAGTTAAAAGAAGCCACACAGCACCCTAAATGATTTGCTGCTTAGAAACTTCTACCAGATATTCTGGTTCATTGCTTTTCTAAAACCCTCAGGCATGGATGTAATTCAGCCAAGTTCTTTGCCACTTTGTAACAAGGATGGCTCTTTATCCAGATTCCAATACTTTGTTCCTCGTTTTCATCTAACACCTCATCAGAATGGTTTTGATTGTCTGTGTTTCTACCAGCACTCTATTCACCACCCCTTAAAAAATCTCTAACAAGATTCAGACTTTCCCTACAGCTCTTCTTCTGAGCACTCAAAAGAGCCTTCTGAGAAATGCTCTTAATGCTCCACTCATAGCAATACAGAGTTTTGCTAGCATTGACTTCAAAACTGTTCCAGCCTCCACCCCTTACCCGGTTCCAAAGCTGCTTCTACATTTTCAAGTAGTGGTTATAGCAACAGCCCCACTTCTTACTATGATTTTTTTTTCCTAGTCCATTTTGTGTGGCTATAATAGAAAATTACTGGGCAACTTATAATGGCCAGAAATTTATTGGCTTACAGTCCTGGAAGCTATGAAGTATGAAACCAAAGCAAGATTGAGGTGCCAGCATCTGGCAAGGAACCTCTTGCTGCTTCATGGTGAAAGGCAAAGGGGCAAGAGAGTACAAGAGAAGGAAAAAAGGGATCCAAACTTAACCTTTTGTAACAAACCCACTCGTGTGATTACCATTTTTATGGTAATGGAATTAATCCATTCATGAGGGTGGAGATGTCAGGACATAATCACCTCTCATTAGGCCCCACTTCCCAACACTGTTGCATTTGGGATTAAGTGTACAACACATGATGGGGGGGGGACACATTCAAACCATAGTAGGTGTTCAATATTATAAATGACAGAAATCAGCCCTCTCCCAATAAAATCAAAGGTGGTTTTCTGTAGGAAGGTTGGCTTATAGATCCCGTAGAGTACACTGCCAAACAGTTAGTCAAATATTTATACTTTTATAGAACTGTTGCTGTATATGTCTGCCCTGATTTCTATTTTCTTAGCTCCTTCTCAGTTCTTCATCACAGAAACAACATTCTTACAGCTTGCTGTCAACATCATGTATTAGTCCATTTGCCATCTAAAAAAAGCGGGTTTTTTTTTTCTTCCATTTGGCAAAGAGATCAATACTTCTAATAAGTTCAAAGTTTCTCGTGTGGCTCAGCTTTTATGGTTTCTATGAGATAAGAGATTTTTAAAGACTACTACTTTCTGAGACTTGGTAGGATATCGGAAATGGATGGAGACAAGTTATTTTTGTGTGGGCTCTGTGTACAGAGGAAAGGGGTATGAGGAGATCACAGAATAACGGAAATGGAGAAAGTTAAATTAGAAAGCAAATGCAGGAGTCCTCTGACCAGAAGGGTTACAAGAAGATATCAGGAGTGTCTGGGTGTAAGACAGACTGATTGGGAAAGGCTGGAAATGGCTGCAGATCCTATTGCATGTTTATAAGAAGAATTTCTTCTGCCACTGATTTGGTTTACCTGTGAACCAAAAGCATTTATTTGCTTACACAATGACAAGAGGCAGGGATAAGGAAGAGAACAAGAACATAGACATCTATGTATTTGTGACCACCATTTATAGAGCACCCAGGATGAACCAGGCATGAACCTTATATAATGTTATATTCACCAAGACTCTGTGAGGTGGGTATCAGTGTCACTTAGATTCTGCAGATGAAGAAACTGAAGCTTAATAAGTTAAGCAAATTCCCCCAAATTTCACATTTATGGAGTGGTTACATTCATATGCTGTGTAAGAGGTTATTATTATTAAACTCAATTCCTAGACAGTTAGACAAAAGCAGTGCCTCTTGTATACCTAAGGTGGAGACTTTCTGCAAGGAGCAGGAAGTAGGCATTCCAACACTGAGCTTTGTCCAGCCCTTGAGAGCCCCTGCTTGCCACCAGCTGTCAGTACCCACATTATAAACCAAGCATCATCCAAGCAGACCCTGGCTTTAAAGGCGTATGCTGAAAAGGAATCGTAGAAGAGCTAGTGATACAAAAAATGTCAGCAGTTTCGAAGCACCAAGGAAAAGGTTGATGAAGAAAACTCTGTTAAAGTCATCAACTTTCTATTGCTTAAGGTCAAAAACTTACAGTATGCTGCAATACAATTTATTATATTACAAATGAGTGCTAGCAGTCATCTATTCCCTTTCTGTTGTCATGTTTCTGCCTGGGGTATATATATTTGATCATTGTTCTCTTAATGGATTGAACTAATAAACAAGCATGTGAAAGCTATAGTACCAGCAGATCTGATATAAAAAGGAGATATAAAGTTTATCAACTGCACATTTGTTATTTTCTTTCCCAAAGTATCATAGGGGAAGTCAATTTGGCAAGCATAGCATTGATTTATGGTTGAGGATGAGGAAATCTATTTGGAAACTAAGGGCAACCCAATTAATTCCTCTAAGAAAAGGAAAGTCACCAAGAAGAGGGTAGCAGAGAAAAGCCACTCTTCTGTAGGGACTTTGGAATCTTTTTAATTTTTTTTTGAGATATGGTGTTTCTCTGTTCCCCACACTGGAGTGCAATCATGGCTCACTGGCAGCGTCGCATTCCAGACTCAAGCAATCCTCTTGCCTTAGCCTCCTTTGTAGCTGGGACCACAGGTGTGTACTACCACACCAGCCTAATATTTTTGTTGTCATTTTTAGAAAGATAAGGTCTCATTATGTTGCCCAGGCTGGTCTTGAACTCCTGAGCCCAAGTGATCCTCCCACCTCAGCCTCCCAAAGTGCTAGGGATTACAGGCATGAGCCACTGCAGCCAGCCCTGACTTCAGTATCTTTTTGATAGCAAAATTCTATTCCAGAAAATTATACTTCAGGGAGAATTAGATTGTCATTTTCATAATACATCAAGGTCAGAAATGAACTTACCTTAATCACTTTATGGGATTATACAGGGTAGATCTTTGATGACTGGGATTTTAACTGTCATCAAATATTGAACCTGCACAGCTCAAGTAGGGGTGCCTCATCAAGATGGGATCTAGATTGATGAGATTAATTTTAAATCATCAGTGGAGCCAGAACACACAAAGTAAGTCTGTAATAATTATTTGAATGCATGAAAGAATAGAAAGAGAAACAAACCACAAAATTGGTAGTCCCCATGGTCAGGATTCTTACTCCTGGCCTATGATTCTAGAATAGAGCGATCATTTTATGAAGACTTTGATGTATGAACTCATTCTATTTTGGAGATCATATTCTGGTTTACTACCTATCTTAACCGACATAATTTAGTTGTGAAAGAATGTCAGGGATCATTCACCTTAGTTCCCATATTTTATAGAAGAAAAAATTTGAGGCTCAAAAAGTAAGGTTATAACCATAATTAAAGGCAGAGATAGGCTTAAACTTAAAGTTCCTAAGATTCTCTTCAACAGTCTGATTTTCCATTAGTATAAACCCAGAAATCAGGATCAAGAACATTTTACTTTACTGACTTTTTTCCAAATATATTTGTACCAGTACCTGTCTTTTTTGCCACTCAACTTTCTCACTGTGTAGGGGTGTGTGTGTGTGTGTACATGCACGCATGCCTGTGTGTTTGCGTGTGCACAGGTTCTTCTTATGGAAGGAAGTAGACCATAGCAGTTAAAAAATAGAGTATTTAGGGTAGGTACAGTGGCTCATGCTTGTAATCCCACCATTTTGAGAGGCTGAGGCAGGAGGATTGCATGAGACTAGGTGATCGATACCAGCCTGGGAAACATGGCAAAATCTCATCACTAAA